>NC_140935.1:13575997-13648318 GCF_014529385.1 Adiantum capillus-veneris | reverse complement strand
GAGTTAGTAGTTACTTGGCTCTGGCTTGACTCGTGAGCAAACACTGTTCCAAAAACTTCTTAGAAGATGTTCATTTTTCCCTTAGAGAAAGAGAGAACGAGAGAAGAAGAGCATGCTGGGCTGAGGAACTTCCTTAAACGACTATGACTTGTATAGATGATTGGCATGCTCTTGTGCATCTTATGCGTAACGTGCAGCTTATCCTATAAGCATGCAACAAGTTCTGCTATGAGTCTCTCAACGAGAGAGGTAATAGAAAAACACAACCACATGTTGACCTACCTTCTTTGCAGGGGTCGTGATTGTATGAAAATGACTTAGCATTGGCACTTTGCCTATGAAATAAGTGTAGTTGTATGTTGACAGAAACCCAAAAACAATGCAGAATGTATCTTGTCTTTGACAAAGCATGCTGTGCATACATAATTTTAAGCCCTTGGAAAAAGTGATGGCCTCAAATGTGAGAGCCACAAGCATAAGTGCCTTGCACAGTTTAAACTGGTAGGGACTCCGTGAGCGAATCGCCACCCAAACTTGTGTGCCAATACCCTTGACTCCAAGTCATTGGGCAGTACCTTGGCATAAGGGTTCTAGAAGCCTTGCTTCCTGTAAAATTCCCAGAGCAAAGTGTAAACATGGAAAAAACAATTAAAACTTAAATTTGGCTAACTTGGTAGTTGTTGTTGCAAACCGGTTGTCATGATATTCCAAAGGGAAAGATCGCGTAAAGGTGGCTCATAGCCAAATTTTCCGTGCGAGAAAGAATTGTCGCATATGGATATACACCCTCTTGTATCCTATACATCCGTCATATACGGAATGAAATAATTTGTAAACCATTTCCAAAGCCTTCCCAAGTTTTTATGCTCCTAGCATATTCCAAACGTGGCGAGTCACTATGCAAGATGCATAAATAGAAGCCTTGCTTCACTTAAATATGGTAATGCTAATAGCCAACGGATGTGGCTGCAAAACTGCATGACCAAAAGAATCGACCTTGTCGAGCAATTTCAAGTGAAATGAATCAGTATTGTGTAGCAAGCATCCTATGTTGGGTTGTAGAAACAGTGACAAGGAGTTTGTCATGCCTATCTCCTTGAGATACTGAAAATTTGGCCCTTTGTCCTTGCCTTTGCGCTATGAAAGTACTTAGGAGAAGCCATGCTTCAAATAACTATGTCTGGCCTCATTGCCAATAAATGCTCTTGATGACAGATGTCATAGGGAATAGAGTCAACTGGGTCGACCATACACAGATAATGGACCTTTTCCAATTGCACCTTGTATGGAAGAGTAGAAAAATACTGATATGCATACCTGCGTCACTGAATCGCTGAAAGCAAAGAGACTCCTGTCTGTTTGGTAGGCTATGACAAATGGTTGGCCATGCCGAGCACTTGTGCCTGCTGTGCCAAGAAAAGATACGCAAATCATAGGCGTTGCCTACAGTTGCCATACGGTAACGAGAATTTGTCAGATGCACTCCCATGAAATGGGCATACCATACAGTTGTTAAAAAATTCCCAAATGGATATGCTCCTAGCATACTCTAGATGCTAGCAGGACAAAAATGAAAGCTTTGTTTCGGACATTGCCTTGTAAGTATATACATGCCATGCATGATAAAAAGTCGCAACGGTTAACTCTGGAGTGGTGTACTCAACACCACAGTGGTGTATGCACTTAATGAGACTTGCTCAATGAGCAGAACAACACATTGAAGACCAAGTGAGCCGTGCTCGAGCATACATTTAACAGCTGCATATTGAGAACGAATTAAACAAGAAAAGTCCAACAATTATGCATACCTTGTCTTTGAAGGTTAGCGATGAATATTATAGACGCCATCATCGATGCCATCATTGTCGCATCTTCTTGAACGCAAGAACTGCATCACCAGTGATGCTTCGGCAACTCGAAAAGCTTACAGAAGTTTCTAGAAAACACGACCTTGTCGTGCATAGTGTGCGTGCGGATCCTGTCCAGTGCATACCTTAGTTCCGTGTCGTGCATGGTTTATTTGACGATGGCGAGGCGAAGCTTGTACGAGATGCATGCGTGCCATACGGTAGGCCTTTCTTGAGGCGGCCCCCTTGGGTGACCCCTTGGGCCAAACAATGCTGGGGCGGCCCCCTAAGCTGGGGTGGCCCCCTTGGTTATTGGAGGGCGTCCATGACCATAGTAAAAAAAAACTAAAAATAAAAAGGCTGTCGAACCTGCCTATGGCGGCGAACAGAGCCGCGAGGAAGAGCTAAGGGAACCAGTCGTCACGCGATGCACAAAAGCATGCCATGCAGTGACGACTTCGACTCCCTAGCCCAGCGCAAACCCGATGATGGCATGCATGCAGGATTTGGTGCAGGTCGTCGTTCCTCCCCATCCCGACACACGGGTTTCTTCCCACGCTGCGCCTTTCTTCCTCGGCTCTTGCATAGGAGTCGTTCTCTGCGGCCATGTCATTTTCGAGCTCCAACTAGCAGCTAAAACGTGGCTAAGATGCTACTCAAATTAGTCTTCATCGGTTCGTCCATTGAACACTAATTTTCACAAGGGCTATGAGCCCCTCAGGCTAAGAGCCATTGTCGGGCCAAGGGTAAGACCCAACTATTGGCATTCTTTGGGTGATTGTTCTCAAGATTGAACAGATCTACCCAGGGGAGTACACATCCACATATACGGTAAGTGAGTCACTTTGTGACTTGCTTGTGTTTTCTTGTTACCTCTCTCGATGAGAGAGTCATGACAGAAAACCATTGCATGCTTCTAGGATACGCTGCACGTTCGGCATAAGATGCACAAGAGCATGGAAATCAACTATACACGTCATAGTCGTTCAAGGAAAGTTCCTCAGCCCAGCATTCTCTTCTTTTCTCTCTTTCTTATTTCTCTAGAAGAATAATGAAAACTTTAAGAATATTTTGCTACATGTGTTGCTAGTGAGTCAGCTTGAGCCAAGGTGCTCTAACTCTCAGCTATTAAGTGGCTAAGCCGCCACTCCAATTCGTCTTTATCGGTTCCTCGATTGAATACTCATTTGTTATTGGCATAAGGGCTATGAGTCACACAGGCTAAGAGCCATTGTCAAGCCATGGGTAAGACCCAATTATTGGCATTCTTTGGGTGATTGTTTTCAAGATCGACCAGATCTACCCAGGGAAGTATACATCGACGTTAATGAACAAGCAAGAGTCTTGTCATTACGGATGTTTAGGGTGTCATTTTTGCACTACATGTTTTCAGTGCGACACTCAATTTGAGTTTTTGATAAATCTTACACTCACACCAGCTGCTCTCTACCACGGAGTATAGACACAGCCATCATTTGTGACAGCATGGCTGTCCATAAGCGCTAGGCATCCCACTTGTGTGGATCTCTTGCTCTTTCTATAGCACTACGAGTGTCTAGGGAAACACAGTTTTGGGGTAAGACCCAGCGGATGATTGCTAAATCACTCTATCAACATGGAGGATCTCAATTTGATCTATTTTCGTTACACTTTCAAGGAACTAGGAAGTCCGCAATTTACCACGCGGTAGCGGACGAACACACTTTTCAAGTTGATTCCAATAATTTTGTACACGGTTGACTATGTTCGTTATCGTTATCTGCTGGTTGTGCAGTTTCTACAAAGAGTCTTACCAAGGGGTTTGACTACGTAGATTCTAATCCAAGGGTTTGGATTGCAAAGGCAACACCCAGGGTTCCCAGTGCAATGTTGCTTGGTTCTTTCACAGGTGGGAGACGTGCTCCTCTGTATTTCAATACGGGTAAGTGAACATTCAGTTCAATCTCCAGGTACGCATCTATTGATTTGGTGTTATTCCAGTTTTTAGTCTGCATTACTTGGGTTTTTCAAGACGTTTAAATACGCTTGAATATGTCACGGCCATGACAAGGGCATGTCGAAACACGTATTTTGGGCGGTAATGTCCAATGTACATTACGTTGTTATGAATCCATTTGTACACTACAAGAGGCTATTCATATTAGCGACGCTCACACAGCGACGCTCAAAAAAAAAAATCCCGGCGTCGCTATGAGCGTTGCAAATTTACAAGTAAATTTGCGGCGCTCATAGCGACGCCGGCTAGGCTAAAAAAATAACAGAGAGCGCCCAAAAACTCAGATCTCAGATCTGAGTTTTTCGACGCCCTCAAGCAAGGAGTAGGTAACGCTCTCCCTCTCTCTCTCTCTCTCTCTCTCTCTCTCTCTTTCTTCTCCACACACACACACACACACACACACACACACACACGAGGAGAGGAAGGAGAGCCAGGTATGCTCCTTCCCTCTCCTCACTCTCATGTTCCCTTCCCCTCTTTCTCTCTCCCTCTCTCTCTCTCTCTCACACACACACACACACACACATAGTGTTTTTGAGAGAGAGAGAGAGAGAGTACAAACATAAACAAAAACGCACACACACATACATAAACAAAGAATGCACACACACATTGAGAGAGGAAAAGAGAGAGAGAGCATGCATAAACAAAAAACGCACACATTGAGAGAGGAAAAGAGAGAGAGAACATGCATAAACAAAAAACGCACACATTGAGAGAAGAAAAGAGAGAGAAAACATGCATAAACAAAAAAACGCACACACATTGAGAGAGAAAGAGAGAGAAACTAATTTAACGTCGTAGGAAACTAATTAAAACTAAAAGACCTAAAGATCTAGCCGACGAGGAGTTGAACTCAAGACCTATTATTCAAGAGGGAAATGGCATAACCAATCTATCATACTTGGCATGGGTGATAGAAAGGTTATACCATTTATCTCTTTTTATTGGCACACACATCCACACACGCGCACACACACAAGAAGAAGAGAGTTATAACGTCGTAGAAAACTATCCTAAAAGACGTTAAAGATTAGGTTAGATGTAGACTTACGTTAAATTAGGTTTAGGTTTATTTAAGTTAAATTAGATTAGATTTAGGTTTATTTTTAATTAGATTTACGTTTATTTACGCTAGATTTAGATTTACGTTATATTAGATTAGATTTAGGTCTCCATAGACTGCGATGCCTGCATGAAGCGGGTGAAGAAAGCCCTCAATGGAAAATAGGGTATTGCTGCCTTCACTCATGGTGGGCTCCGTCGATCCAAAAGTACTGGTGAAATGTCTTCAGAAGATAGGGAAGAAGGTGGATCTTCAGGGCGGCAAGAGTCACTACATCCCCGACACAATGACCATCTAGACAACCTCTAGTCATTCAACAGCAACTTCAAAGTTAGTAACAAGAGCAAGAACGGTCTAATGGGCCAATTGCTGTCGTCAGATGTGGATGGAGATGAGGCAGCGTCACCGCCGGAAGTTAACTCTCACATATTTAGTGATGAGAATGCCAACTCTTGCCGAGTTATGTGAAAAAGTATGTGTTAAATTAGTTTTAAGGTTCTTATAATCCCTGTTAGTTTAGTTCTTTGTTTTTAATATAACATAATTTACGTTAGATTTAGATTTATGTTATATTAGATTAGACTTAGGTTTATTTAGGTTTACCCACACACACACACACACACACACACACACACACAAGAAGAAGAGAGTTTTAACGTCGTAGAAAACTATCCCAAAAGACGTTAAAGATTAGGTTAGATGTAGACTTACGTTAAATTAGATTTAGGTTTATTTTTAGTTAGATTTACGTTTATTTAGATTTACGCTTATTTACGTTAGATCGAGTCCACGCAAGAATTACTTACGGTTTAGGGTTTAGAGCTAGACGAACAGTGAAAAGATCTACTGTGAAAAGATGTTAAGATGCTGTGAAGTGCTACAGCTAGAGAAGAGGCAAAGGGGTTTTGTCCACTACATGCAGTATCATGTAGACGTGGGTGTGTAGATTTCTTGTACCCACAAATATAGGTATTGACCAATAAAGACGAGATTATAACCCGGTGGTTTTGATCTCCGTGCACCTCTAGACCGAGGTGTGCGGGGATTGGACATGACTAGAGAGAGAGAGAGAGAGAGAGAGAGAGAGAGAGAGAGAGAGAGAGAGAGAGAGAGAGAGAGATAAGACAAGGAATGCCAATAGAATATTAAATTTGTTGTCCAGGTTATAAGATTTTTATCCTCATTATGAGTAGTGACGAGGATGTGGGACCGTCCAATCGAAACACCTATCTCTCAACGAGGGTCTTATGTCCTTGTAATCAATGCAAGCATGCTGTGCGACGGACAAGACGTGTTTCTTTGTAGCACGTTCGCGAATTTGGTGAGTTCGATCCATCTATTATAGATCGAGTTGTTGCCAATTATAACTCGTCGGACTCTGACGCTGGCCAACAAGCAGCAATCTTGCAACCCAATAGACGTGTTCGCAGGAGCTTTGGTCAAGCAACATATGTGAGGCCACAAGATGTAGCCTCTGACAGCTCGGGGGATGATCATGCAGAGCACATTACCAACGAGGCAATGTTTGAGCCTGAGATTGATGAAATGATCGAGACGTCGATCATGGATTCAGAAAGGCTTATCTATGATGATATGAAAAGTGAAGCCGATACGCCATTGTATAATGGAGCACGTATGTCTAGATTGAAAGCACTCCTGGTTCTTCTCAACATGCAGGCAAAGTTTGGATGGAGTGACACTAGTGTCACAACGCTTTTCAGGTGATCTATTACAATTAGTTTACTTTAATAAAACTCTAAATGTATAATGATCTGATAGATTTTTACACGACTGTATCGTATTTTTATGTTGTGTAGATTGCTTAACGAGCACATACTACCAGCTGACAATGTGATGCCAGATTCCCGAGATGAAGCAAGAAACATTTTGCGAAACTTGGGGATCGATTACAATTCTATCCACGCTTGTCCTAATTATTGCATTCTTTTCAGAGGAGAATACATAGACATGGAGAAGTGTCCGAAATGTGATTCCGAAAGATATCGAGTAGATCTCCACGGGACAAAAATTCCACAAAAGGTTTTGCGACATTTTCCTCTGCTTCCTCGCATCAAGAATTTCTTCGAATGTAAGTCCATGGCCGCCCTAGCATCATGGCATGAGGAGAATAAATCTTCGGATGGTGTGCTACGAATTCCTGCAGATTGCGCAGCCTAGAAACATATAGATGGAACATGGTCGGATTTTGCCAGGGAAGCTCAAAATTTGCGCTTAGGCCTGGCTATGGATGGCGTAAATCCATTTGGTCAAAGATCAACATCTTACAGTGTATGACCCGTTGTCATTGTCAACTACAACATTCCCCCGTGGTTGACTACGAAGAAGGGGCACCTATGGCTAAGCTTGATTGTGCCAGGGCGATATAAAGTGGAGAATATGGATGTGTATCTTCGTCCACTATTGGAAGAGCTACAACAATTGTGGATTGGCATAGAGGTGGTGGATATGAGCCGACACACAGGACGACGGAATGCTTTGATCAGAGGCATTCTAATGTGGACCATGCATGACTATCCCGGGCTAACAGAATGCTCAGGTGATCTATTGACACTCCTCACTCAGACACTGTAAATCTTGTTTTTTCCCATAGTTGATCTATTATCATGTGTATACATGCAGGGCTTCAAACAAGCGGATACAGAGCATGTGTCACACGTGGACCTAGACTGAATGCACGTAGGGCACCCTCACTGAAGAAGCAAATCTACGAAGGTCATCAAGCGTATCTTCCAGAGAATCATGTGTTACGCGACGGCTTTTTGGGAAGAGAGCCACCAAGGATGTCTGCACAAGCATGGTTAGAGCAGAAGGAGATGTGCGATGACGGATTGCCTCCAGGGATGCAGAGACTATCTCTATGGTACGAGTTACCATACTGGCCCCGACTCATGATCAATCACTTGCTCGATCCAATGCACATATTCAAGAATGTGGGTAATCTACTATGGGACCATCTGACCGGCAAGAAAGATACTTTGGGAGCCAGAGTTGACCTTAGAAATGTGGATCGTATGGAGCAATATTGGCCGCAAACAGCGTTTGATGGATCGATAAAACTCCCTAAAGCACCATGGATTTTCACAGGAGCCCAAGAACGCAAAGTAAAAGAGACCATTCGATCTTTGCGGACCCCCACTGGCGTAATGTACTCGCTCCGAACGTGTTTTACTAAAGAAGGAAAGCTTACCAGTTTCAAGTCACACGATTGGCATAAATGTGTCAGGTACGTTCATAGTGGACTTTAATATCATTGCATAAAATGTGGACTTTAATATCATTGCTGCACATACTTTACAGTTAATTTTACCGGTTGCCATTGAGGGATGTTTGTCTCTCGACATCCGTAACACAATCTACAAACTTGCAAAGCTGGTGCAATGGATCTCAGAAAAGGAGATCAATGTAGACTCCATACCATTCGCCAAACTAAATGCTGCGGAGCTTGTGTGCATGTTTGAGAATCATTTTCCTACTACAATGCTAACCATTCAGGTGCATCTTCTTGTTCACATAGTTGATGAGGTGGAAATAGCTGGCACAGTTTATTCCAGATGGATGTTCTTCTTAGAACGTTTCATGAAAACGCTTAAGGGATATGTGCGTCAAAAGGCACGTCCGGAGGGTAGCATGGCAGAAGGTTGGTTGGTATCAGAGTCCCTAGTGTACATTGGAGAGTGGCTAAACGGATTTGATAAATCCCGGGACACGCTATGGCGAACCATAGATGATGAGCGCATATCTGGGATTGTCATGTGCAATCTTGGTGTTGAGAAGAAGATGACGGAAGATCTAGAGGCTAAAATCAACCGATTTTGCATGCTTCACAATCCACTGATGCAAAAGTGGATTTCACAATATGAGGATGCAAAGCAAGAGCGACAAAGGGCACGAATCGAGTGGAGACGGGGAAGACGACCACCGATGCACTATCCAGCGGTTCTGGAGAGCCTACCAACCTTCATGAGCTTAAGATGGTTGCACAACCAATTGAAAAGCGCACAACAATGCGGTGACGAAGTGACTGAGGAAGAGTGGGAGTACTCTCCGGGTTGCGTGACCAAGGTAAGTTTGCAATGTACGACTAGCAAGTGACTTTATTTCTAAACGTTTGAACGGCCACTCATAATCTTTGTTCGTTGTAGTATAAGTCATACACAGCAGCATGGTGTAAAGGTCGACATTTTAGGGTGGAACGAATGGACAAAAAGCGTTTTACTCAAGATTGTGGAATCATGGCAAAATTTGAACAGTCTAGTCGACGACGTTCCTCTGATGCAGATCCTGTGGTGGCGGAACTCACTTACTTCGGCACGCTGCAAGAGATTTTGAGGATCGATTAGAGAGGATTTTTTGTCGACTTGTTCGACGTGCAATGGTTCAAGATAATCATGGAGGGTCGCAACGCTACTGTGCGTAGAGGAGAGTCTGGTTTTCTTGAGGTGGATTCTACTAAGAAATGGACTGACCTAAGAGACACTTTTGTACTACCCGAGCATTGTGAACAAGTAAGTATGTAAATAGTTAACATCCCCCTTTTACAAGTTATGTGCTTGAAAGCTCTCATGTAAGTTATGTGGCTCTGGCAGGTAATATTTCATCCTACAAAGTCTACATCAAACTGGTGGTACGTCATAGAGGTAGCCCCTCGTAGTGCAAGGACGTATGAAGGCTACCATGTGCCAATCACAACGGCATCAATGGAGGATATCAGAGAAGATGCTCAATCAGAAGCCGCTGCGGTGGTGCCAGACGAGCATCAAGATGCTACTACTCTATATGGGGTGCATGCAGAGGAGCTACAAAATGAAACAGAGGATATGTGTTTAAACGGAGAGCTCTATATAGATATAGGAAGTTATGCTGAGTTATGCGAGGATGAGAGAGAGATCTCTTAAAGCCACAAATATTGTATTTGAACAATTTTGCTCCGTGTTGTAAAAGCTCTGGCTCTCTAAGTACCTTCCATGGTGTATAACGCTCTTTTCTACTCGCGCTCACATCTTTTGATTGAAAATTCTGAGTTTTTGACTTGCCTCTTCTATCACTCAATTCACTGCGTCATTGTATTTATATGCGTCATTACGTCATTGTATTTAATGGTCTTTGCGTCATTGTATTTATATGCGTCATTACGTCATTGTATTTAATGGTCTTTGCGTCATTGTCTACTCTATTCATTCAATATTAAGTTTAAATATTCGTGTGTTTAATGCAGGTATGGATGATGAGGAGTTTCTTTCTTCTTTGTCACCGCAGCAGAGACAGTGTTCCGTGGAGCGTCATCGCTCTGGCGCATCATCGCGCGTTCCTACTCCATCCGCATCTCCCTCTCTTTCGGAGCATTCGGCGCGCTCCGAAGCTTCGGCGTCGACGAGACGAGCTTCACACTCGTCTAGACACCGGCGCTCTAGTGGTGGCGGTGGCGGTTGTTGTGGGGATTCCGCCACCGATGCCTCCACACCGCCTCGTGTTCGACGAAGCTCTTTACCCTCCCCTTCTTTGCCCGCCCCCACACCAGCCACAGCATCGCCATCTACGCCAGGTTTTGCACGGCTGACTGTTCCTAGAAGCTACACACCTCTACCTACTCCGCCAGGAGCCACCCCACTCGACACTCCTCGCTTCGAGGCCCAGACGCCGGTGGAGACACCTGACGTCCGTACCCCCATCGACACGCCGCTAGAGACCCCTGCCGGGACACCCAGGTTCACGCGTCACCGGCCAGAGGACTTGTCTTACTCCATCGACTTCAGCGGCGGCATCATCATGGATGATGACGGCAAGAAGATGGTCTCGCGCATGCGTGGTCTTTGCTCTCAGCTGTTTAGACACTACATACTAAACAAATGGAGTGAAGTACCAAGTGATTTAAAAAACAGAGTCATCAGCATACTTCATGATGAGTTTTCCGTTCCAACACGGGATCAGCGCTTCAATGAAGACCTGATGAAGATTCGAATGCGTGAATACTGCAAACACAAGCGTTCCGAAGTGCAAAAAGCAATCAAGAATGGGTGGAACAGGCCAGATTGGCTGGCCAAAGAAGATTGGAAGAATGCGAAGAAAGCAGCGCGCGAGAATCCCGACAAGTGGAAGCAACAAAAGGATGCAGCCAGAGCGCGAGTAGAGGCAGGGAGCTCGCACCACTTGGGGAGCGGTGGATGGGCATCATTTGAGGCCGATTTTGTAAGTGTTTTCACATTGCTCTTTATGTTCGATAGTTTAGGGTTTATGAGTTTTTTAATTCTAACATAATGAAATCTTTGTATGTTTTGACAGTGGTCGATGATAGGACGTGATCCCACACCGTACGAGCGCGAGTACGCAGGCAGGAAGGGCTTAAACGCCCTGATAGACATTCTCAGTTCTCGCGGTGGCATGGTTAGTATTAGGGTTTACTCTTTTTTATTTTTTGTATTGTTTTATAAATGTCCTTATATGTTTATACTTACTGAAAGCTGTCTTTGCAGAATCCGACAGATACGCCGCTTGGACGCGATGAGACGTCTTACTAGACGACGTCAGTTTAGCCGTAGCTAGATAGCATTAGTTTAGGGTTTCTCATAGCTTATGTATCATGAGACGGATTTTATACGTCTTTTTGAACCATGTATATTATTACATTTGTCACCGCAGTTCCTTTTGCCAATCAATTCTTTATGCCTATGATGTTGTACAATTGTCATTATTACATTTGCCAATCAATTCATTTTGCCTATGATGTGTACAATTGTTAATTTTGCAAACAATGCGTCTTGTGGGTGACTATTTTGGGTCTATTATCTACCCTTGCACTTTTTTTAAAAAGTGAATCAAGTACAATATGGTTGATGGGTGGCACGGCATTCAATGCCCTGCCACCCAAAAAAAAATTCTCTCGGGCGTCGCTATAACCGTCGCTATTTATGGCTTTGTAGCGTCGCTATGAGCATCGCTAAAGTCTGCAGTGTAAACGTCGCTATAACCGTCGATATGAGCGTCTCTATAACCGTCGCTATGAGCGTCTCTATATAGCGATGCACATAGCGACGCTTATAGCGACGGTTATAGCGATGCTCTGGTAGCGACGCTATTAGCGACGGTTTTAGCGATGCCGGGGGTTATAAAAACCCAATGTATTTCCGTCGCTAACAGCGTCACAAGAGCACACAACCTCTTGTAGTGATGGTTAGTATTAGGGTTTACTCTTTTTTATTTTTTGTATTGTTTTATAAATGTCGTTATATGTTTATACTTACTGAAAGCTGTCTTATTGTATTTTTTTGCAGAATCCGACAGATACGCCGCTTGGACGCGATGAGACGTCTGACTAGACGACGTCAGTTTAGCCGTAGCTAGATAGCATTAGTTTAGGGTTTCTCATAGCTTATGTATCATGAGACGGATTTTATACGTCTTTTTGAACCATGTATATTATTACATTTGTCACCGGAGTTCCTTTTGCCAATCAATTATTTATGCCTATGATGTTGTACAATTGTCATTATTACATTTTCCAATCAATTCATTTTGCCTATGATGTGTACAATTGTCAATTTTGCAAACAATGCGTCTTGTGGGTGACTATTTTGGGTCTATTATCTACCCTTGCACTTTTTGTAAAAAGTGAATCAAGTACAATATGGTTGATGGGTGGCAGGGCATTCAATGCCCTGCCACCCAAAAAAAAATTCTCTCGAGCGTCGCTATAACCATCGCTATTTATGGCTCTGTAGCGTCGCTATGAGCGTCGCTAAAGTCTGCAGTGTAAACGTCGCTATAACCGTCGATATGAGCGTCTCTATAACCGTCGCTATGAGCGTCTCTATATAGCGACGCGCATAGCGACGCTTATAGTGACGGTTATAGCGACGCTCTGGTAGCGACGCTATTAGCGACGCCGGGGGTTATAAAAACCCAATGTATTTCCGTCGCTAACAGCGTCACAAGAGCACACAACCTCTTGTAGTGATGGTTAGTATTAGGGTTTACTCTTTTTTATTTTTTGTATTGTTTTATAAATGTCGTTATATGTTTATACTTACTGAAAGCTGTCTTATTGTATTTTTTTGCAGAATCCGACAGATACGCCACTTGGACGCGATGAGGCGTCTGACTAGACGACGTCAGTTTAGCCATAGCTAGATAGCATTAGTTTAGGGTTTCTCATAGCTTATGTATCATGAGACGGATTTTATACGTCTTTTTGAACCATGTATATTATTACATTTGTCACCGGAGTTCCTTTTGCCAATCAATTCTTTATGCCTATGATGTTGTACAATTGTCATTATTACATTTGCCAATCAATTCATTTTGCCTATGATGTGTACAATTGTCAATTTTGCAAACAATGCGTCTTGTGGGTGACTATTTTGGGTCTATTATCTACCCTTGCACTTTTTTTAAAAAGTGAATCAAGTACAATATGGTTGATGGGTGGCAGGGCATTCAATGCCCTGCCACCCAAAAAAAAATTCTCTCGGGCGTCGCTATAACCGTCGCTATTTATGGCTCTGTAGCATCGCTATGAGCGTCGCTAACGTCTGCAGTGTAAACGTCGCTATAACCGTCGATATGAGCGTCTCTATAACCATCGCTATGAGCGTCTCTATATAGCGACGCACATAGCGACGTGCATAGCGACGCTTATAGCGACGGTTATAGCGACGCTATTAGCGACGGTTTTAGCGACGCCGGGGGTTATAAAAGCCCAATGTATTTCCGTCGCTAACAGCGTCACAAGAGCACACAACCTCTTGTAGTGATGGTTAGTATTAGGGTTTACTCTTTTTTATTTTTTGTATTGTTTTATAAATGTCGTTATATGTTTATACTTACTGAAAGCTATCTTATTGTATTTTTTTGCAGAATCCGACAGATACGCCGCTTGGATGCGATGAAACGTCTGACTAGACGACGTCAGTTTAGCCGTAGCTAGATAGCATTAGCTTAGGGTTTCTCATAGCTTATGTATGATGAGACGGATTTTATATGTTTTTTTGAACCATGTATATTATTACATTTGTCACCGCAGTTCATTTTGCCAATCAATTCTTTATGCCTATGATGTTGTACAATTGTCATTATTACATTTGCCAATCAATTCATTTTGCCTATGATGTGTACAATTGTCAATTTTACGCTTGTCAATTTTGCAAACAATGCGTCTTGTGGGTGACTATTTTGGGTCTATTATCTACCCTTGCACTTTTTTTAAAAAGTGAATCAAGTACAATATGGTTGATGGGTGGCAGGGCATTCAATGCCCTGTCACCACAAAAAAATTCTCTTGGGCGTCGGTATAACCGTCGCTATTTATGGCTCTGGAGCGTCGCTATGAGTATCGCTATAGACTTCTGTGTAAAGGTCGCTATGAGCGTCGCTATGAGCGTCTCTATATAGCGACGCTTATAGCGACGCTCTCGTAGCAACGCTATTAGCGATGCCGGGGGTTATAAAAACCCAGTGTATTTCCGTCGCTAACAGCGTCACAAGAGCACACAACCTCTTGTAGTGGTAGGATTCAATTTGGCACATGTTGTCACATGGGATACAACATGGTCTAGGAACTCAAGGAGTTCAGTTTAGTTAGTGTGGAGCATGATAATGAGGGTCCCTCTCACTCTTGTTGCAGAGTGTTATCAGTTACCTCCACACACAAGTACAGCTCGTACTTGATGGATGTCACTTTTCCTGACATCCTTACTTGAGACATATTCCACATGTGGAGAATATGAGTCTTTGGGACTGACACTGGCGCCCAATTCTTAATGATGTGTCGCGACAAAGTCCCTAGGTGCTGGTCACATCCGTTCATTAGACCATTCGAAGCACACAGTATCAGGTACAATTTTAGTGGCCAAAAATTTTCGGGTACTAAGTACAGACTTGTTGTGATTACATGTGTTGTGAAACCACCTTAACGGAGGGTTGTTTCTACATATAACAAAGTATGCTACGTTCATGAGAAGGTCTCATGGTTGGTTCCTAGGTGTGACCGGGTTGTCACATTCTATTTGTACGGTCTCTGACCGATCACAAGAGCACCCTTGTACCACGAAATGAATACAATGGAATAAGTTACTATTTTTAGCAGTTTTTCAGATTCTGTCAGTGCCATGATGTTTAGAATGTTATAAAGCTTCAAAATGTGATTTAAAATAATTTTTGTGAAAAATTTCCAAAAATAGTAAGTTTTTGGTCACCTGACCCGTTCAGTCTTGACCGTCTCGAAAATCTGCACCCGTACCCCGAATTTGAAAAAAATGCATTTTCGGACCCCGGGGGCTGCTAAATATGGCAGGTACTCGGGCCAATACGCCTTAGTTAGAGCTTCGTATGGCAATTTACGGCATCAAAATCCGATGAGTATGACCCGTTTTAGCCTAGAACCAAATTTCCTAAAAGTTGTCCGGGGAGGCACCGGGGGCCCGGGACTGTGTGGGAACAGGTCCCAGGCCACTCCAGATCAGCTTTAGCAGCTAGGGGGACGCCCTCTTGCTTTGTGGGAGTCTTGGGAAAGCTGCCAAGCCTGCAACTCAGTCTCAGAACCAGTTAACCAAGCCAACCTGACACTTGGTGGGCAGAGAACTGGACTTGCCATGCTTAACTGGAGAAGCTCCCAGATGCATTTAGCAACCCAGATCGATTTTCAGCCTGTAGGAGCCTATTTAAAGACCTGCATACACACACACACACACACACACTTATGATCACACATACACACACACCCACACACATTGGGGAGGTGCTGCCGAATCACACACCGATTGAAGAGGAAGCTAGGAGGGCGGTGCTGCCGAATTTTCATCTCAAGAAGCTCGATTAGATCAGAAAATTGAGAAGATTACCAGCTCTTAATCACGGTAATGACAGTTTAATTAATGCTATCTGTAAATTCCTTTCTCTACCATCAAAATTTCTCATACATTATGCCTATTCCTAGCCAAAAATCTCTATGACTACTCTCTAAATTCTCCTTATTCGTACTCTATTATGTAATCATCATTCCATAGCTGAATTATCAGCCATTCTTCACTCTTGATTAATGATTAGAGCATAATTATCAGAATCTTCTCTCTCTAGATAGCAAAGTAATTAATCGGTAAGCTAGTATTTTGTGCAGATTGAAGAGAATCACTATTGTAATCACTCATTAACATTGCAGCTTGATTGAACTCATTTTTTTTATATGCATTAAGATGTAATTAAGGAGAAATTGATCGGTCATTAAGTCTCTAAGAATTGGTTTTTCCTCACACATATGCATAGGGTAAATCTGCATCATCTAATTGCTAGGAAATAGTTTATTCATACTTAATCCGATTCTCTGGTAATCCTAATACTGAAATCTTAATTATTCTTGATCATGCAAGCCGAATAATTATCTTAGAGCCGGTTCCCATAGGATTATGTGCCATCCTTAATGATTGCTTATGAAAGAAATCTAGACTCTCATATAGGAGGGATTAATTGATGTCACTAATCTACCCATTGGACTGTTATGATGCTGGTGAATCTTAGCTCTTTCTCCAAGCTAATCATTTAAAGTAGTGAGAAATGGCCCCGGTTAAGAGGACGCACTTCGGTGGTGCCCATGATCGCGAAGCAGGAACGAGCAATGTCAACGGAAACAGGAAGGCCCCCATGGACGAGCAAATACCGGCAATCTCACGGGCCATCGATGAAGAAGTGGAAGAGGTAGATCATATTTTTTATTCAAGTTGTTTAAATTAACATTGCATACGCTAGTTAGGAATGCTCATATCCCTAAACATGTTGGAGAAATCCGACGGAAACCTCGGCATTGAATGCATAGTACATTTAAGTATAAAATAGGAAAGAAATGATTGATGGGTATGTTGTTTGCAAGAGGAAAGAATGTTTTCTAGGGAAAATTTAGCTCGACTTGTTCATTTTATTTCCAATGTTGAATCAGTCATGACCCCCCTACTGATCACAGGGGGTAGAGTTCCTCGTTAAGGGCTCTTGAATCCACGACATGCTTTCTATGCGGTGGATACCCACGACTTGCTTTCTATGCGGTGGGAACCCACGTCTTGCTTTCTATGCGGTGGGAGTGTCCATGACGTGCTTTCTATGCGGTGGACATACCTAGTGGTATGGGCAGCTAGGCGACAACGGGAGGAGTGAACTCTCGCTGGAGGGGGGATGTTGTACCTCCAGAACATTGGAATTTTTATGAATAAGTTTGAGTAGAATTTTTACTAGAATTCTGTCTTGGTGTTGTTTGCAATACTGGTTGAAGGGCTGTTTTAATGAACCATGTGATTCGGAATTAAACAAGGAATATTTATGTTGAACAACCTTTGTGGTAGTAATTAGGTCACACGATGAAGTGTGAGTGTGGGGGTGGAAAGTGGGGGCTTGGCTCAGGTTGCCAATGCCTATGAGATGGGTGGTCCCAATTGGTCGGGAACTCTCTGTCCCCATAGTGCTTACTCGATATTAGTAACGCTCATTGCCCCTAGAGCGGGGAATTCTCGAGAGTACGTGCCCCTGAAACATGGGGAAAAAGGCACTCGAGGCTTCTCTCCTCTTGGAAGGTGGGTCATAGGATCGCTAGATAGTTCAAGTACGCTTCCCCTGCGAGGTGGAGCTAGATCTCCTTGCTAGTAGGCTCGAACTCGACTCACTTTGTGATGAGAGATCGTCCGCTAGTCGAACCTTGAACCATTTTGTTTGCTTCCGCTATAGATCTAGTGGCCACCAGGTTTACCATCAGATCCGTTGTTTGATACGACGGGTGGGGACCTCACACCTGGTATCAGAGCCTAGGTTAGGCTGGGAAAATAAAGTCGTATTGTTTGAACATTTAAAAGGAACTGAAAGTATATAGGTAGTTGATCCGAATTCCTTGCATTGGTGTTGCAAGAAGACCCCGTGCTCAAATATCGGAAGTTCCAAGTGATTGAGCTTATTTATGAGCAAGCTCGAAGATCCCCTATTTACCAGTTCAGGCGAGATGTCATGGAGATACTGTTGAAGGCTTATACGCCACACTCCACTCGCATTGATAAAGGATGGGAACTTGATTGGACATTTCCAGGAGGGGTTTACTACATCAACGCTCGGAAACTAGGATGCCTGGCTACCGACTTGAAGAAGATACGTTGGGGAGAAGAGTTAAGAGTGATAGAGATATTCTACTTGGTGCCCACACGATTGGACTAGACTGTTTCGGGCAACTCCAACCAAACCATCAAAGACTGGCTCTTGGAGAAGGTCACCAATGTGATTCTAGCAAACCGAGTCAAAACCTTTGGATTACTGAAAGCGGAACTCCGGCCCGATATCTTAGTTTATTATCCCCTCAAAAATGTGTATAAGAACTATTACACGAATGAAGAAGTGCATCATGTCAATACCATTTCCTAGGCGTATGTTATACGCAAATCCATAAAGCCTTATAATAAGCGGTCACCAGTCCTTCTAAACCTTGAGGAGTTTCGATTGTAATAAAATTCCATCAATAAAGTGCTTTTTGTCTCTATCTCTGTCTCTTGATAAAGTGGAATTTTGAATTTTATTAAAGTCTCGTGTCTCTTGAAATTCAAGTAATGGTATCAAGAATTTCGTATAACCCATGTAGGTACCGCCTGTTGCTCTGTACTTGGTAGCGCAAGAGAAGAAGCTCCTCCTTAAGCAAGCCCAACCTCCGATCTTTAAGGGCGAGGGGGCAAATGTGGAGAGAGATGCGGAAGTATGGATGGAAGCCATGGACGATTACTTTGAAGCTGCGGGAACCCAATCCGTAAATCAGACCATGCTTGCGATGTTCCGCCTGACTGGCGATGCCAAGATATGGTGGAAGCAACATTGCAGGGACATGGATATTAAGGAATCTTCCCAGTCCTGGGAAGACATCAAAGCTGCGATAATGGGATGTTATTTACCACCTGCCGATAGGACCTTGAGAATGAATGAATTCTTTTCACTTCGGCAGCTGAATTCAACGGTCGAAGAATACTATGCAAAGTTTGTCACTCTTCGGAGATATGCTCCTAAGATGACCTTGGAACAACAGGTGGCAAGGTTCTGTCAAGGACTAATCGATCCCTTGAACACTCGGCTGGAGGCTCTCAGGCCGTCAACACTTCAGGATGCCTTGTTGAGGGCTAAACCTCTAGCTCTCGAAGTACAAAAGGCCAATCAGAATAGGAGGAATCATTGGGCAAAGAGGGGAAGGAACACTGCTTGGGACAATAGACCAGCCAACCAAACCTATAACCATCACCCTATTGTGGCTACCACCACAACCATGGAGTTCCCTGATGTTCGATGCTATGGTTGCAGCGAGCATGGACACTACAGATCCAATTGCCCCAGGAACATTCATGCAACCAACGCCAATGCCATACCCTTGAATACCCGTGGGCGTGGCCAAGCTAATGGAAGAGGAGGATGCGGAAGAATGAACAGAGGGCGAGGGCGTGGACCTACCGCCAGAGTGAACGCCGCAGTAGTTCAACCAACTGTGGGTGATGAAGCAGTGGAGAGAGCAACCCTACATGCTGCAATTGACAATCCCAATGGTTGCGAGCAATACGCAGTCATTCATACGCAAGGATCTCTCAGAGGTGAACAAGTTAACTTCCTTATAGATTGTGGCAGTACTCTTTCATTTCTTTCACCCAGATGCATGAGAAAGCTTAAGCTAGATAAGTATCCGTCAAGTAAGCTAGTTGTCGAGTTAGCAAACGGCAAGGAGGTAGTATCTCAACACTCTGCAGGCAAAATTGACTTTGATTTAGGGGGACACCCAAATTCTGCCCAATTTCGAACCCTACCCTTAGGATTCTTTGATGGGATACTAGGGATGGACTGGCGAAAGCAAAATAGTGCCCACATACATTGTGCACAAGGGAATTTTACCTTTACAGATAACTTGGGAAACGAAGCCTTAATCCAGGGGGAAAACGGGAGACCTAAGGCTACTCTAGTTAAGGCCAGCAGACTCTTGAAGGGACTAAGGAAGGGTCAGCAAATATATGCAGTTAAACTCAATAAAGTGGACCAATCAGATACCTCACTTCGACCAGAGTGGCTGAGGGAGTATGATGACGTATTCCCCGAAGACCTTACGAATCTTCCACCACATAGAGAGGTAGATCATGGGATTGAGACTATCCCTGGGTGTGAACCTATCTCAAAAAGACCTTATAAAATGTCACTTCCGGAGGCCATCGAACTCAAAGAACAACTTAGGCAACTCATTGAGCAAGGATTCATTCGACCCAGTACGTCTCCTTGGGGTGCTCCAGTTCTTTTCCAAAAGAAGAAGGATGGGACCTTAAGGCTATGCATAGACTATCGTGAATTGAACCAGGTAACTGTCAAGAACAAGTATCCAATTCCAAGAATTGACGAACTTTTGGACAGACTCAACAGCGCCAAAATATTTACAAAGATAGATCTAAGGTCAGGATATTACCAAATCAGGATCAAGGAATCAAATATTCCGAAGACAGCTTTCAATACTAGGTATGGGCACTACGAATTCACAGTAATGTCTTTTGGTCTAACAAATGCTCCTGCAAGCTTCAATCGACTTATGCAAGATATTTTTAGACCTTACCTGGATGATTTTGTCTTGGTTTTCTTTGATGACATTCTAGTCTATTCTAAGAATGAAGTAGATCACAAGGAACATGTTCGCAAAGTACTTGATCTCCTTCGAGAACACCAGCTTTACGCTAAGGAGAGCAAGTGCACTTTTTGCTCACCAAAGGTCAACTATCTTGGATTTGTCATTTCGGCTGAAGGGATTTCAGTGGACCCAGACAAAGTCAAGGACATCGTTGATTGGCCTCAACCATCCACTGTCAGTGAAGTAAGAGGATTTCTTGGAATAACGGGATGGTACAGGATTTTTGTCAAGGATTATGCACGTATTGCTGCACCTTTGACGGGACTCCTGAAGAAAGGAATGAGGATCGATTGGAAGACCGAGCACAAGTCTAGCTTTGCTAAGCTAAAAGAGTTCTTGGTCTCAGCTCCTATTTTAAAGCTTCCAGACTTCAGTAAAGAATTTGAAGTAGCGACAGACGCTAGCAAATTCGCTCTAGGTGGAGTTCTTACTCAAGAAGGAAGACCGGTGGCCTATAATGATGTGTATAGAGAGTTAGATTTTCAAAATCACAACATCTTGTCAATTCAAGACTTTTAGACATTATACGCATATAATGTCTACTTTGGCATTTTTGACTTAAACTTCTAGTTCACTTAGATTTGGAAATTGATGTGAGTGGTGATCAAAACATGCCCAAAGTTGCCCAAACTTGGTGTAGAGACTATACGTGATATGCTTTACAATTTTGGATGTTCAAAGTGGTAACAAAATTCCCCTGTGAGACAGGTATAGGCATATACGCGTATAATGTCTATTTTTGCAAAATGGATTTTTGAGCATAGGCACATGATGTATAGGCTATGTGCATGATGTGACAAATTATAGGATTAGGATGAGATTTTTCTTTTTTTGGGTCTTGAGTATCCTAATTGGCTCCAAATCTTATGAAATCTTATGTGCTTCATGTTTAGGGTATGCATAATGGGTTGGTGAAGTCATTAGGTGAAATTTGGACTCACAAAGGGGCCCTTTAAGGAGTTTGACTTTACCTCTCTCTACCAAAACGGATGCATGGATAAATGTTTTCAAACAAACTCCAAAGTTGATGGAGGTTTGAAAGTTAGAATGTCCTCTTCAATCTCTATGTACTGATATATAGCACGCCATGAGATTTCTCATATTTTAGAAGATCCTTTTTTTTAATTCACTTATAAATCTTCTAAAATATGAGGAATCTCATGGCGTGCTATATATCAATAGATAGAGCTTGAAGAGGACATTCTAACTTTCAAACCTCCATGAAATTTGGAGTTTGTTTGCAAAAAATTATCCATGCACCCGTTTTGGTAGAGAGAGGTAAAATCCAACTCCTTTAAGGGCCCCTTTGTGAGTCCAAATTTCACCTAATGTAAGTGAGTGATTTCTGTACAAAATTTGATTGTGAGGCATCATATGCGTATGATTTCTCCCTTGATAGAAAGTGATTTTGATGCCTTCATATATTGTGTGCTTGTGCCCTAGGCCCCACTAGCTAGTTTTCAACTTAGAAAGTTAGATGTTCAGCTTAGAAACTCCCTGTTTGGAATTTTAGTCTCCGAAAGAGATTTATTCATTGGAGGACATCTTCTCGCAAAGATTCTTCGTGAGCTCCATCTCCCATGCATGTGGATGCACAAGGGAACCTTTCCATGGATTTAATGTATCGTTTGAACTCATGGATACCCTTTTGGCAATTTGTTGCTCATAGCATCTTTTGATGAGGAGAGGTTCGCCAATAATTTTTCTTGATGGTTGACCTTACATGCTTGTTTTCAATGATGTGTGTGTGAAGTTTGGTGGCAAAAAAAAATCATGCTTGGCTATGAGGACCACATGACGCTTTGTGTCACGTGTGTTTGAAGCCTAACTCGATGTTTTGGTCCACTTACTGATGATAGATTCGAGAGGAGGTTACCTTGGCTTAATTATAGACATTCTTGAGACATAACTTCTCATGAAGTTTTACATCATTTCAACGATCCCTTCCCGATCAACTTCTGTCGTGTCCAAAGAGGTTAGGGTTTTTTTGATTGACCTAAACCCGCATTGGAGGTCATAAAGGTGTTCTCTTAGGTTACTGTTAACTTCTTGTCAAGTTTTGTAGCTACCGATGTCGTGCCGCTTTGTGTGCACAAGTTGAAGAACATAGTTTTTTTTGTATATATGAACTTTGATAAATCTATGCAGTATGTTAGAATTGTTTATGGCATCAAATTAGCAGAAATATATGTATTATGTGGGTTTTTGTAGACCAAAGTAAACTAAGTGGGCTGATAGGTGAAGAAAGGAAGAAGGTCTGGTTTTCTACTTAGAAATGTAGAGCTTGAAGTGCTGAAGGAACAGGTCCATACGGTTTATCAAACAGAGCTACGGAGCCCAAGATATTGAAGTATGAAGGTGCAGTGCATTGCAGATTCTTGCCGGACAGGACAGCTGGGGACAAGAGACCCAAGTGGATGTCAGGGTATAGGCATGCAGTGTTCAATTTATGGAGCCTACCTGTCTTTTCGGATTGCAGATTAGAGCTACGAGTTGTAAGATATGGCCAATTGAAGTTTTGCCAGGGGCTAGATTGGTGCCACCTGACCGCAGGGGAAGTTTTGCCATTTGATGTTTTTTGGGCCTCGACAGTGATCTTGAAGGTAGTATACATCATGTGCAGTTGGCAAGAAGTGAAAGCATGAGAATCGTATTCTTGATGGCCAAGATAGTTCGGGTCAAATGTGTGAGCCGATGCCGAGCAGATGGGTGCAGGTAATTTTTCCTATTTTTCAAATACGTAGTTTAAGGCCAAGGTAAGACCGAGCTATGGCATGGACTAGCAAGTTCAAAGATGGGGACAAAGGCTTCAAGATGATTTTTCTGGTTCAATCATCGGACTGACGGACAGCTAACTGCAGAAGGTTGAAGGGGGGATAACATTTGAGCCTAAAAGGGGGCTTTCAAGAAGAAGTTGAAGGCATTTGGAGGAAGGTTAACCGAGATGTGCCATGTGGCCAGCATTAATCCCACATGGGGAAGCCTGGAGCGAAACCGAATGGTATAAAGGCCAGAGAGGGTGACCTTATGGGTTGTGTTGAGGCGGGCGTCAGCTCCGTGCGGTGGATATGGCGTGCCCGAATGTGTGTTGTTTTGAGGTGGTGCGCAGCCCTACAGGGCGGTGGCGGCATTGTTGGGAGGTTATGGCGGTGTGGCATTGGCCATGGCCGGTCGTCGACAGTGATGACGTGGCTTCCCGCTGGGGTTCGGTCCCATGCAACCAACACTTTGAAGGGATACCCCTCCCATGATAGCGAGGTCACTATTGATTGGGTAGGGGATGGGTCCCATAGCAGGTCAGCAATAAGAGAGAAGTGCAGTATAAGGGCCTATTCCACGGCCGAGGTCAGAGAGAGAGAGAGAGAGAGAGAGAGAGAGAGAGAGAGAGAGAGAGAGTAAAAGGGCAAATGCAAAGGCCAGCCGGGCGGCCAGAAGATGAAAAGGGATGCACCATGCAAGGAGATACTAAAAGTGAAGTGAGCCAAGTGCAAAGAATGCAATGGAAATTCCAAAAGGAACTGAAAGAGGAGGGCACGAGCAAAGAGAGCTTCAGGTTTTTCTTTTTGGGGAGATTGGGACCTCTATAGAAGGGGAATATTTGCACTAAAGTGGGGTTGGGATTTTTTTAGGTTTGATTGGATTTTTGGGAGAGGTAATAGCTTCAAGAATTTTGGGGAGGGGGGAAACTGTTGGAGAGGAGGGGAGTCTTTCTGCCTGGGAGAAACTGGAGAAGCCAAAGCATGTGGAAACTAGACGGTGGGCAGCCTGGGGAAGAATTCTGGGGCAAGGATTAAAATTTGAAAGGCATACCAATCGAGCGTATGCAACTCGATTGTACAAGCGCAGCTAGAATTCTTATAATGTATCCGTTGAACCACAATGCTTTGTTTCTTCATCATATCAATACTTATTGTTCTTAATTGCAATATTTTCTCTCTACTTTCTTGAATCTTAGCTCAACATGAAAGAAGGTAGCACAATTTTTGGTCACTTAAATGAGTTCAACCCCTTGTTCAGTCAGCTCACGTCTCAAGGCTTTAAGGAGTTTGACGACGAACTCAAGTCTATATTCTTGCTATGCTCTCTACCCAATTCACGGGACATCTTTTGCACAGCCATTATCAATTCGGCTTTGAATGACAAGTTAGTATTCAATTCTGTCAGAGATGCGTTTCTCACTAAAGAGATTCGATGTAAATCTCTCAATGGTGCTAGTCATGGAGATGCATATATGGCTGGCAGTTCAATGAAGGCAAGAGGCCATGACAGGAACAAAAACAGAAGCAAAAGTACAAAGAAAAATCCTCGTAGTCCTAGTATACACAGGAACCAAAGTAGAGACCGTACTATTGCCACAAGAAGGGCCATTACAAAAAGGATTCGCAATTTCTCAAGAGTTAAAAAAAACATGCAAAAGGATAATTCTGGCAAAGGCAAAAGTACCGTAAAGATTGAGGAGCTCAATGTTGTTGAGTCTTGCATACCTACCACTGCAGTAGAGGATGCTCCTCCTCAAGTGATGATCGCCGGAATATTCCTTTTTGCCGGAATATTATGGCCGGACGGCAGCCGGAAAGTGGTCGGAAAACAACCAGTCGGTTGGCCGGTGGCCGGAAGTCAATGGCCGGTGGCCGGTGGCCGAATTCAAAAGCGGCCTTGTCTTCTCAAGGGCGGCCACACATGGGCGGATTGGAGGGTCCGATTTGGACTTATTCGCACAAGGGCGGCTACACATGGCTGTCTCTCATAAGAGAGGGCAGCCCTTTTGGCCTATAAAAGGAGGCCATTTCTACACACATTTCATAGTGTGAAGTTGATGCAACAAGGTGAGTGTGAGGTGGTGAGAGTGAAGCAAGGCGGGAGCTCCATTAAGGGTATAATCCCTTTGTAAACTACTTCTTGTTTTGAAGTACCAAAGCCATTGAGTGGCTGCTTTCCCGTGGACGTAGCCCACATTGGGTGAACCACGTATATCGTGTGTACTCTCTCTCTCTCTCTCTCTCTCTCTCTACACTATAATCTCGTGTATATAAATTTGTCTCTCTCCATTAAGTAATCTACTCAATTATCTATTTAGCTACGTCTTATTTCCTAACACTTAGCACCACTGAACTTTTCAGATCCAACCATCAGAGTAGAAGCCTCTAGAAAAATGTTAGAAGATATGGAAGCACAGACTAGAGCTATTCGCCAGGAGATTCAGGCAGCTCAGGATAGACAGAATCACTATGCAGATAAGAATCGTTCGGAAAGGACTTTCAAAGAAGGGGATAAAGTTTTTCTACGAGTCCGACCTAAGAAAAGCAACTTATCGCTAGGCAGATATAAGAAGCTTAGCCCAAGGTACTGTGGACCATTCGAGATCATTAAGGTTGTAAGTGACCAGGCCTACAAGCTAAAGCTACCTGCAAACTTGAGGTTCATGATGTATTCCATGTCAGCTTACTCAAACCCTATATTCCCAATCCCGATCAATTCTTGGACTCAGATCAGTTAGTCATGCCAGCACAAGGAGTTCTCGAGCTCCAACCTGACTATGTACTTGAAACAAGGGAAAGAAAATTACGCAACAGAACTATCACGGAGCATCTGGTAAAGTGGAAGGATTACCCTGAAGAAGATGCAACTTGGGAAGACGAACCGACTCTCTTAAAAGATTACCCAAACTCATTCTTGAGATGAGGACATCTCAAATTTTTCACGTTGGGGAGGTTGTAAGGTCTCTGACCGATCACAAGAGCACCCTTGTACCACGAAATAAATACAATGGAATAAGTTACTATTTTTAGCAGTTTTTCAGATTCTGTCAGTGCCATGATGTTTAGAATGTTATAAAGCTTCAAAATGTGATTTAAAATAATTTTTGTGAAAAATTTCCAAAAATAGTAAGTTTTTGGTCACCCGACCCGTCCAGTCTTGACCGTCTCGAAAATCTGCACCCGTACCCCGAATTTGAAAAAAATGCATTTTCGGACCCCGGGGGCTGCTAAATATGGCAGGTACTCGGGCCAGTACGCCTTAGTTAGAGCTTCGTATGGCAATTTACGGCATCAAAATCCGATTCGTATGACCCGTTTTAGCCTAGAACCAAATTTCCTAAAAATTGTCCGGGGAGGCATCGGGGGCCCGGGACTGTGTGGGAACAGGTCCCAGGCCACTCCAGATCAGCTTTAGCAGCTAGGGGGCGCCCTCTTGCTTTGTGGGAGTCTTGGGAAAGCTGCCAAGCGTGCAACTCAGTCTCAGAACCAATTAACCAAGCCAACCTAACACTTGGTGGGCAGAGAACTGGACTTGCCATGCTTAACTGGAGAAGCTCCCAGATGCATTTAGCAACCCAGATCGATTTTCAGCCTGTAGGAGCCTATTTAAAGACCTGCATACACACACACACACACACACTTATGATCACACATACACACAGTGCATACACACACACCCACACACATTGGGGAGGTGCTGCCGAATCACACACCGATTGAAGAGGAAGCTAGGAGGGAGGTGCTGCCGAATTTTCATCTCAAGAAGCTCGATTAGATCAGAAAATCGAGAAGATTACCAGCTCTTAATCACGGTAACGACAATTTAATTAATGCTATCTGTAAATTCCTTTCTCTACCATCAAAATTTCTCATACATTATGCCTATTCCTAGCCAAAAATCTCTATGACTACTCTCTAAATTCTCCTTATTCGTACTCTATTATGTAATCATCATTCCATAGCTGAATTATCAGTCATTCTTCACTCTCGATTAATGATTAGAGCATAATTATCAGAATCTTCTCTCTCTAGATAGCATAGTAATTAATCGGTAAGCTAGTATTTTGTGCAGATTGAAGAGAATCACTATTGTAATCACTCATTAACATTGCAGCTTGATTGAACTCATTTTTTTTATATGCATTAAGACGTAATTAAGGAGAAATTGATCCGTCATTAAGTCTCTAAGAATTGGTTTTTTTCTCACACATATGCATAGGGTAAATCTGCATCATAGGGTAAATCTGCATCATCTAATTGCTAGGAAATAGTTTATTCATACTTAATCCGATTCTCTGGTAATCCTAATAATGAAATCTTAATTATTCTTGATCATGCAAGCCGAATAATTATCTTAGAGCCGGTTCCCATAGGATTATGTGCCATCCTTAATGATTGCTTATGAAAGAAATCTAGACTCTCATATAGGAGGGATTAATTGATGTCACTAATCTACCCATTGGACTGTTATGATGCTGGTGAATCTTAGCTCTTTCTCCAAGCTAATCATTTAAAGTAGTGAGAAATGGCCCCGGTTAAGAGGACGCGCTTCGGTGGTGCCCATGATCGCGAAGCAGGAACGAGCAATGTCAACGGAAAGGGGAAGGCCCCCATGGACGAGCAAATACCGGCCATCTCACGGGCCATCGATGAAGAAGTGGAAGAGGTAGATCATATTTTTTATTCAAGTTGTTTAAATTAACATTGCATACGCTAGTTAGGAATGCTCATATCCCCAAACATGTTGGAGAAATCCGACGGAAACCTCGGCATTGAATGCATAGTACATTTAAGTATAAAATAGGAAAGAAATGATTGATGGGTATGTTGTTTGCAAGAGGAAAGAATGTTTGCTAGGGAAAATTTAGCTCGACATGTTCATTTTATTTCCAATGTTGAATCAGTCCTGACCCCCCTACTGATCACAGGGGGTAGAGTTCCTCGTTAAGGGCTCTTGAATCCACGACATGCTTTCTATGCGGTGGATTGATGATGACTTTTCAGATGTTCAGTCATCTCTTTAAGGTCGACACGACCCGAGAATGGTATGGAGATGTGTTATATCTTCTCTCTATCGGCCTATATCCTGAGAATGCTTCTCCCTTGCAAAAAAAGAAGACTCTTGCTATAGTCTAGACCCTTCTCTTTGATTGGCAGACAGCTCTACAAATTTGGGCCAAATGGTGTGCTGCGCAGGTGCGTCTCACCTCATGAAGTAGACCACATTCTGAAAGATGCACATAGTGGTCCTACAGGTGGCCATTACCCTAGTCACATCATGGTGCAAAAAATCTTACAAATAGGCTTATGGTGGCCCTATCTATTCAGGGATGATATTGCTCATGTCAAGATTTGTGATGTCTATCAGCGATGTGCGCTCAAGCCTAGCAAGCAATCCAGCCACCCTCTCCAAGTATCTATGGCATGCTTGCCCTTTGAGCAATGAGGAATGGACTTTGTTGGTCCAATTACTCCACCTTCTCAACCAGCAATCGTAAGTATCTCCTGGTAGCAACGGATTATGCAACAAAGTGGGCCAAAGTGGTGGCTACCATCGACTATACAGCTTCCACTATCGCAAATTTTTTGTATGAAAATATTTTTTGCAGGTTTGGGTGCCCTCTGGAAATCACCAGTGATCAAGGTAGTCATTTTGTCGATGACCTGATCTCCACACTCCTCACGAACTACAAAGGTTTTCATCGCAAATCTTGCTCTTACTATCGTAGAGCAAATGGGCAAGCTGAGAGCACTAACAAAGTGCTAATCGTGCTTCTCAAAAAAGCTTGTCACATTGAAAGCACTAACAAAGTGCTAATCATGCTTCTCACCAAAGATTTTCACCTGCATCCAACTTCTTGGGCTCAAGCTATCCTCGGCTCAGTTTGGGCTTACAGCACCTCCTTCAAGGCAACCACTAGCCACACCCCATTCCAGCTAGATTTTGGTCTAGAAGCAATTGCACCATATGAGTTCAACTTAGGTTCAACAAGAGCGAGAAGCGTTCGCATCGTAGTAGAGATTTCTTTCACAAACCTCTCTCGTCTCTCAATGTTAGAAGAAAGCAGGATGTTATCTTCACATGCCCTGCAAACCGAGCAACTTCGTCGCAAAGCTGGGCATGGTCGCCATCTCAAAAAGCCAAAAATAACGCAAGGGACATTGGTGCTACTCTATCAAGCTAGATATCTCAAAAAAGCTAAGAAGCTGGTGCCAGCCTGACAAGGGCCATTCATGGTACAAGAAATTTTGCCACAGGGGGCCGTCCAATTAGTCAGTTTGGCAGGCATTCCCTTGCCACTAGTAAATGGATCAAGAATTAAGTGCTATCACTCACTTGCCCTGACTCTTTAGAAATCTGGTTATGTTATCCCTCGCACCAACAACCTTATGACTGTCTAGTCCTCAGCTCTCTCCTCTCTCCGGCTTTCCATTTTCCCCCTTCTCAAGTCTTCCTCATATCAGTTCTCATCTCAATTGTAATCGGTGTTATCTTAAAAATTCTCCTTGTTTGATCGCATGCATCAATTTTCCTCTCCTCTCAATGATAGAATTGGGTTTTTGGAGTCCTACTATGATCTAGCATTACTGCTTTGTTTGTTTCTACTGCCTCTCTGTCCTCAATGGATCTGTTGAATGTCCGAGGTTCAACCCTCATCGGATAGATCTTTGGTTTTTGGTAATATTTCTAACAAGTTCAAACTTGCTCTGCTGTATCTCCCTTCCCCTCTCTCTCTTATGCTGAGCTCTCACACACACACATCTAGCTCCCTGCATTTCTTGTGCGATTTCTTTTGTAACACTCTTTCAATATGCTTCACTCCTGCTGCCATACTTCTTTCATTTCTCTTCCCCTCTCTCTGACACTTACATGCAAGCTTTCTCGAAGTTGGGCATGGTTTCTCTAGCCTTTCTAATCGACCATATCCTAGTTAAAGAAAGCAGGCAATTGTCAGCACATTACAACTTTTTATCTCTCCCTTTCCCCCTAGCTTCTCCAAGGGGGGAGTAATGTCAGGACAAGGGTAGAACTAGTCTGGGCCAAGGGCCAGGACAGACATGCAGTCAAGGGGGTCCCTATATTTAGAAGGCCAAGGGCCTATATAGGGCATGGCTGGGTGGTGATGAGCATGTCAGTTTCCGTGCCCTTTTAGCAAATGTACAGCCTATGGGGGTTTCCAAAAATGTTACGGATCAGCCTATTACTGGTGCAGATATACATGATGTACTTGATGAGGAAAGGGCTGAAATGAGCAGGCTAGAGGTATGCCAAAATGCCTGGTGCATACATTGCATGACAGTAAATTGGATTCACCTTTGTCTAGTCGTACTCGTTCAGGCTCTGGCCATGCATCTTATGCATTAGATTGTTATGCTTTGGTTGTGTCTAGTTTACATGATGTTGAGGAACCTCTGTCTTTTGATGAAGCAAAAAATTCATAAAATTGGATGGCTGCCATGCAATCAAAATGTGATGCACTTATACAAAATGACACATGGACTTTATGTGATTTGCCTTCTGGCAAAAAGGCCATTGGTATAAAGTGGGTTTACAAGTTGAAACGCAAGTCGGATGATGAGATCCATCGCCATAAGGCTCAAGTTGTTTCAAAGGGTTATACACAGCAAAAGGCATAGATTATGAAGAGACTTTTGCTCCCACTTGTCGTATGACTACTGTGTGTTTTCTATGTGCATTGGCAGCTCATTTTGGTAGGATGTACATCAATCAGACATTGTTACTGCTTTCTTGAATGGTGACATATTTGAGGAAGTTTATGTAACGCAGCCTCGCGGGGGTTTTGTCAAGAAAATACAAGAGGAAAAAGTGTGCAGATGTAAGAAGGCTTTGTATGGGTTGAAGCAATCTCCTCGTGCTTGGTAGAGAAATCTGACACTCATTTGGTCAAACGAGGCTTTCGTAACTATCCAACAAAAAGCACATTTGTATGTAAAGCATGAGGGTGATGTACTTCTTATTGTTATTCTTTATGTGGACAATTTGCTGATCATTAGTCCCAATGAGGCACATATTGCTGAATTTAAGGCTGATTTGAATGCTACTTTCAAGATGAAAGATTTGGGGTTGTTGCATCATTATTTGGGCATACAGTTGAAGCAGTGTGATGGTATTATTGCCTTGTGTCACAAAAGTTACATAGAGACATTGCTATGTAAGTTTGGACTTGAGGATTGCAAACCTATTAACACTCCCATGGAAATAGGTTTGAAGTTGATTTTACATGATGCTGGCGATCTTGTTGATGTCACTCTTTACCAAACTGCTATTGGTGGCCTCATTTATGTATGCAACATGAGGCCGGATATTCAATTTTTAGTCTCACAGGTCAGTAGATTTATGCATAGCCCAAGGTCTAAGCATTGGCAAGCTGTCAAGAGGATTTTCTACTACCTTAGTGGCACTTTACATCTTGGCTTGTTTCATCCCAAGGGGGGATCATTGTACCCAGGCTTACATGCCTTTTCAGACTCAGATTGAGCTAGTTGTTTTGACCTGCAAGTGTCCACAAGTGGTTTTTGTTTCATGCTTGGCAGTTCATGTATATCATGGTTGATCAAGAAGCAACCTAATGTGGCTACTTCTAGTTGTGAGGCTGAGTACAAGGCAGTCTTCACAGCTACGGTTGAGTGTATATGGCTCAGACGCCTTATGGGTGGATGATTTGGGTGTTGGATAGGACACTGCCAACACTATCTACACTGACAGTCAGAGCACATTGGTAGATGCGAGGAACCCAATTTTCCATGCTGGCATAAAGCAGATTGAGGTGAATTACCACTATGTCAGGGAGAAGCTCTTGGTAGAGGAGAGATCAGCTTGGCTTATGTGCCAATAGAGGACAACCTTGCAGATCTTTTCACAAAGGCATTGTCTCGTGAGAAGCTCAAAGCTTTCCACAAAGCTTTGGGCTTACTCTCCTTTGTGGACTAATCATGTCCTCAGGGTATGGCACTTCCCTTTACTCATGTGCCAGCTCGCATTCACCGCATCACTCCAGGGGGGATTTGTTACCATATGAATGTGGTAGTGATGTGTGTGAACACACTAGGACCGCCGGGGCATTTTTTCCCTCGTTAGGAGGTTTTTTCTCCCGTGCATTGTATATACGGCCATCACTCTAGGGCTATCTATATTTCCATTGCACACTAAGTAACACACTGTCTAGTGTGTGCCTTGAGCTTCCTTCGTCTTCTCCAAGCTGTGTGTGTTTTCCTGCAACCCTAATTCCAACACTCATGTATCATGTTGTGTGCAAATTAAAGCATTGTCCTTTTGTACGTTTGTCCCAAAAAAGGTACCTCCTCTTCACTTTGTCTAATTTCTTCTTTGGTAGCCATCCATGGTGCTTAAGGAATAGCACAATCTTTCCATTGGGAGCACACTAGTGGAGAAGAAGAGGCGGGCAGACGTTTGAAAGCCTCAAATCCTCCCTTGCCCCCAATGAGTACTTCTTGCCAATTGTGTTTCCATAGTGTTTGGGCTACATTCTTGAATATGAGCATGGGACCCAAGAGGTGTTGTATTGTTAAGCCCTTCCAAAATGAAAGCCTTAAAAATATGGAATACCTTGACATACCTTTTGTTGGAGGACACGAATCCGGATTGTTGTTGTAGTGCTCTTTCCAAATGGTTGCCCAATTTTCCTTTGTGTCTTTAGAAGTGTCTTCCCATTTGTTGAAGCCTTGTGCTTGCTATGACCTTGGGGTAAGAAATGATGGTTGTTTGGATAGATTACCTTGCGTAAGGCATCGAGCCTCTCTGTCACCAATGATGGCCCGAAAGTAGGACATGCATTGTGACCCGATGTGGAAAACCTTGCATAAATATCATATGGTTAGAGAGATAGAGGGCTAAAGGGAGAGAGAGATAGAGAGAAAGAGAGAGGATATACCAAAAATCTCTCCAAGCCCAGGATAGTCTTGCATAGTCCACATAAGGATTCCGCTCACAATGGCTTCTCTCCCCACCTTTGTAAGTGAGACATCTACAACAGGAATGCCTTTCCATAACTCCTCCAACTCCTTGATGAGGGGATCAAGGTAGACGTCAAGATTTGACACTTTGTACTTCCTTGGCACAAGCAAGGAAAGAAGTATATTTCCCTTCTTGGTTGTCTTCCATGGTGGAATATTGTAGTTGACGATCACCACAGGCCAAGTGCTCCATGAAGTAGACTTAGTGCCAAAGGGGTTGACACCATCACTTGCTAACCCAAGCCTCAAGTGTCGAGGCTCCAACCCAAACTTTGGCCATGGAGTTTCGATGTGCCTCCATGCAGGTGAATTGACAGGGACATGCATCATTCCATCATTTGGGTGGTGGTTGGTATGCCACACAAAAAGCTCCACGATAGACCTGCTTTTAAACATGTGTTGAATGCGAGGAATTAAAGGAAAATATCTCAATACCTTGTGGGGTAGGTGCCTCCCACTCAATCCGGTCTTGTATCGTGCTTCCCCGCACATGGGACATGGGGTAGCATGTGCGTGCTCCTTGTGGTGTTACATGTAATCATTGATGCATGCATGGATGCGCTCATACTCCATTCCAATTGCAGTGACATACGATCTAGCTCGTTGACAATCTGGAGGCATGTGGTGATCTTTCTAGCAACCTTTTTCCCATCAAACTATAACAAAGAGGCAAATTAATACAATTGCAATAAGGACGCAACACCATACAGTGAGCTAGAGAGATGTATAAAAAATCATATTTCGAACTTACCCAAGGAATGCATCGACACTTGCATTGCTTCAACCAAATTTCACTTGTAAGTTGAGGACTTCCAATGATGCCCACATCACCGAGAACTATGCACCATTGTAAAGAGGTGTTTGGGCACTCACAATCAATCTGTCCTCTGTTGCCGCTGCCCGTTGAGTGCATGGCTGGCAATCCTCTGCCTCAAAGTGCGATGACTAAGAGGGAAAAGGAGCTATCAAAGTAGAGCTAATTGGAGGATCATCATGCGGTGCACCCAATTCATCCAATAGCTCATGCCTCTATCGTTTGGCTTTGCGCATTGATGCACCACCAACAAAAACAGACCAATGGGGCACCTCCTCAAGGGAGGGTGAGTGGGGCTCTCATCTCTCCGAGCGCTTTTTTGAGGATGCCAAAGTCCTTCGTTCTCCATGTGCTCCAATGCAATGCGCCTCAAGCGAGGGATTGCCCTTTTGCACTTGGAGCAAGGGACAAGGGAGTTTTTCCTTGAGCCATGAATCACGTTCAGGGCCTCCAAAGGAGCCACGATCATCCCAGTCGACGTCTTGCACACTCAACAAATTTTTTATTTAATCATATGTGACCTAAAAAGTAAAATTTTAATTAAAAATTTTGTATATTTCAATAAAAAAAGAAATCACTATAAGTTCAAAGAGAATAAAGTGCAATGAGTGTACAAATATTTTTTAATAAAGTACAATCGATGTGCGCACTAAATGGGTTAATTTTTTAATCGTAAATATCTAAAAGTACTTAAAAGATGTACTTAGAAAACATCTAAATGTACTACAAAAAAAAGTACTCGTAAAGAAATTAAAAGTCTTCATAAAAAAACTCAAAAGGCTAAGAAATAAAATTATTGATATCTGAGGTAGAGGGGGTGGTTTGTACCCCTCCCCGCAACCTCGGACACGTTTGTATCCGTTTGAAATGATGCTGCATGGAAATAATCGCGTAGTAAAGGATGCGGAAATAATTGAAGTAATATCCGTGGTAATAGTCACGGTAATCCTTGGCGCCTAAAAAAGGAAGAGCGATAGAGTATGTCACGTTTTTGCGGCATACCCTGCCTTCTTTCTCTCCTCCAGCGCGCCTGCTTCAATATCCCTCCCCCCTACTCCAACTCCCACACCCTCAGTCTCTTTGGTCCCCTTGTCAATCTCTCTCCACCTTCTCTCTACACAACACACACACACACACACACACACACACACACACACACACACACACACACGCACACACACATTCCATTCAAAGAGGAGCAAATTACTTCTTTGAAAACTTTCCACTTGCATTCTAATGTTGGGCTCTCTAAATTCTCTATCATGCTTAACATTTGGTTTACCATATCAGCATTTATAAATGTACGTTTGAAGTCTAAACGTAGGTACGAATGATTTACATCATGATTGAAGGCTACATGATTGAAGTCAATACATAACATCCTATGACCCAATTCTGGATTCCATTCACCAAGTGTAAAGCTTTATATGCATTATAGAGTGTGTAAAGCTCTGTATGCATTCTAGCACTACAAGAGGTTCTTCACATTAGTGAGCTCACAATGTGATGCTTAAAAGTGAAAATTCACGGCGTCGCTATGGGTGTCGCTATACATATCGCTAGTTTATTTGTAACATAGCAACGCCGACAGGGGAAAAAAGTAAACCGAGAGCGTCCGAAAACTCAGATCTCATATCTGAGTTTTCGGCGCTCAAGAAAGCAAAGAGGTAACCCGTGCTCTCCCTCTCTCTCTCTCTCTCTCTTTCTTCTCCACACACACACACACACACATACATGAGGAGAGGAAGGAGAGCCAGGTATGCTCCTTCCCTCTCCTCTCTTTGATGTTCCCTTCCTCTCTTTCTCTCTCTCTCCCTCTCTCTCTCTCTCACTCTCTCTATCACACACACACACACACACATTGAGAGAGGAAGAGAGAGAGAGATAGATAGAGAGAGAGAGAGTAAAAAACCAAAGAGAGAGAGAGGGGGAGAAGACGAAAGAGAGAGGTAAGGGGAGAAAACAAAGAGAGAAAGACTAGATTAGGTTAAAATTTAAATTAGATTAGGCTAGATTACATTTACATTTATGTTTATGTTAAGTTTTAGATTAGGTTAAATTTAGATTTACGTTAGATTAGATTTAGGTTTATTTTGAGTTTAAGATTAAATTAGATCTAGATTTATGTTCGATAGACTAGATTTTTTTAGATTTAGGTTAGATTTTAGTGCATGTCAATGAAGGTGCGCTTTGCCCAAAGAGCAAACACTAGTTACACAACAATATGTATATTTCCATCAGAATCTGACACCTATTAACTCACACACTAACCATATTCAATTAGCCGCGAATCACTGCATGTTCAATTAGGTTAGATTTAAGATTAGATTTTGGATTGAGTTTTTATATTAGAGTCTACCTTTGAGATTACGGTTAAAAAATTAGAGTTAGACGAACGGTGATCCCTCTCTTCCTCACTATGGATGCGACCTTAAGCTAGAAAGCTTTCAATGGCATGATACTCAGATTGGAGGCCAACATGTAATGTGCTAAGTAATCCCTCGAAAAAATTAGATCTATTGTGAAAAGATGTTAAGAAGCTGTGAAATGCTGCAGCTAGAGAAGAGGCAAAGAGGTTTTATCCACTACATGCACTATCATGTAGATGTGGGTAGGTAGATTTCTTGTACCCACAAATATAGGCATTGACCAATAAAGACGAGATTATAACCCGGTGGTTCTGATATCCGTGCACCTCTAGACCGAGGTGTGCGAGGATTGGACATGACTAGAGAATGTGAGGTAGTTTACAGTGTGAACAAAGAGAGAGAGAGAGAGAGAGAGAGAGAGAGAGAGAGAGAGAGAGAGAGAGAGAGAGAGAGAGAGAGAGAGAGAGATAAAAGTTGGAGGATGCCAATAGAAGATTAAATTTATGTCCAGGTTATAAGTTTTTCACCCTCATTATGAGTAGTGACGAGGATGTGGGGCCATCCAACCGAAACAACTATCTCTCAACGAGGATCTTATGTCTTTGTAATCAATGCAAGCATGTTGTGCGATGGACAAGACGCGTTTCTTTGCAGCACGTTCGCGAATTGGGTGAGTTTGATCCATCTATGATAGATTGATTTGTTGCCAATTATAACTTGTCGACTCTGAGGCTGGCCATCAGGCATCAATCTTGCAACCCAATAGACGTATGCGTAGGCGCTTTGGTCAAGCAGCATATGTGAGGCCACAAGATGTAGCTCTGACAGCAAGGGGGATGATCATGCAGACCACATTCCCAACGAGGCAATGTTTGAGCTCGAGATCAATGAAATGATCGAGACAATGATGGATTCAGAAAGGCTTATTTATGATGATATGAAAAGTGAAGCCGATATGCCATTGTATGATGGATCACGTGTGTCTAGATTGAAGGCGCTCCTGGTTCTTCTCAACATGCAGACAAAGTTTGGATGGAGTGACACTAGCATCACAACACTTTTTAAATGATCTATTACAATGTGTTTACTTTAATAAAAAACTCTAGTTGTATAATGATCTGATAGATTTTTACACAATTGTACCGCATTTTTTTTGCTGTGTAGATTGCTCAAAGAGCACATACAGCCAGTTGATAATGTGATGCCAGATTCGATCCACGCTTGTCCTAACGACTGCATTCTTTTAGAGAGAGGAATACATAGACATGTAGATCTCCATGGAACAATAATTCCACAAAAGGTTTTGTGAAATTTTCCTCTGCTTCCTCACATCAAGAATTTCTTCGAATGTAAGTCTATGGCCTCCCTAGAATCATGGCATGAGGAGAATAAATCTTCGGATGGTGTGCTATGGATTCCTACAGATTGCGTAGCCTGGAAACATATAGATGAAACATGGTCGGATTTTTCCAGGGAAGCTTGAAATTTGTGCCTAGGCCTGGCTATGGATGGCGTAAATCCATTTGGTCAAAGATCAACATCTTATAGTGTATGGCCGTTATCATCGTCAACTACAACATTCCCCCGTGGTTGACTATGAAGAAGGAGCACCTATGGCTAAGCTTGATTGTGCGGGGCGGTACAAAGTGAAGAATATGGATGTGTATCTTCCTCCACTATTGGAAGAGCTACAACAATTGTGGATTGGCATAGAAGTGGTGGATATGAGTTGACACATAGGTTGACGGAATGCTTTGATCAAAGGAATTCTAATGGGGACCATGCATGACTATCCTGGACTAATAGAATGCTCAGGTAACTTACACTTAAACTCAAACACTGTAAATCTTGGTTATTCTCAAGCTTATCTATTATCATGTGTATACATGCAGGGCTTCAAACAAGCGGCGGATACAGAGCATGTGTCACATGTGGACCTAGACTGGATGCACGTCGGGCGTCCTCATTGAAGAAGTAAATCTACGAAGGTCATCAAGCATATCTTCCGGAGAATCATGTGTTATGTGATGGCTTTTTGGGAAGAGACCCACCGAGGATGTCTACACAAGCATGGTTAGAGCAGAAGGATATGTGTGATGACGGTTTGCCCCCAAGGATGAAGAGACTCTCTCTATGGTACGAGTTGCCATATTGGCCCTGACTCATGATCAATCACTTGCTCAGTCCAATGCACATATTGATCAAGAACGTGGGTAATCTGCTATGGGACCATCTGACCAACAAGAAAGACACTTTGGGAGCCAGGGTTGACCTTACAAATGTGGATCGTATGGAGCAATATTGGCCATAGACAACATTCGATGGATTGATTAAACTCCCTAAAGTGCCATGGATTTTCATAGGAGCCCAAGAACGCAAAGTGAAAGAGACCATACGATCTGTGCAAACCCCCACTGGCGTAATGCACTCGCTCCGAACGTGTTTTACTAAAGAAGGAAAGCTTACCGGTTTGAAGTCACACGACTGGCATAAAATGTGTCAGGTATGTTCATAGTGGAATATATCATAGTGGGAATTGTGTAACAAATTTGTGTGTGGACTTTAATATCATTGATGCATGTGTTTTGCAGTTTATTTTACCGGTGGCCATTGAGGGATGTTTGTCTCTTGACGTCCGTAACACAATCTACAAACTTGCGAAGTTGGTGCAATGGATCTCACAAAAGGAGATCAACGTAGACTCCATACCATTCACCAAACTAAACGCTGGGGAGGTTGTGTGTATGTTTGAGAAACACTTTCCTACTACCATGCTAACCATTCAGGTGCATCTTCTTGTTCACATAGTTGATGAGGTGGAAATAGCTGGCACAATACATTCCAGATGGATTTTCTTTTTACAACATTTCATGAAGACACTCAAGGGATATGTGCGTCAGAAGGCACGTCCATAGGGTAGCATGGCAAAAGGTTCGCTGGTACTAGAGTCCCTAGTGTACATTGGAGAGTGGCTGACGAATTTGATAAAGCCCAAGACACTCTATGGTGAACCATAGATGATGAGAGCATATCTGGGATTGTAATGTGAAATCTCGGTGCTGAGAAGAAGATGATGGAAGATCTAGAGGCTAAAATCAACCGATTGTTGCATGCTTCACAATCCAGTGATGCAAAAGTGGATTTCACAATATGAGGATGCAAAGCAAGAGCGACAAAGGACACGAATTGAGTGGAGACGGGGAAGACGACCACTGATGCACTATCCAACGGGTCTGGAGATCCTACCAACATTCATGAGCTTAAGATGGTTGCACAACCAATTGAAAAGTGCACAACAGTGCGGTGAAGAAGTGACTAAGGAGGAGTGGGAATACTCTCGAGGTTGCATGACCAAGGTAAGTTTGCGATGTACGACTAGTGACTTTCTAGATGTTTGAATGGCCATTCATAATCTTTGTTGGTTGTAGTATAAGTCATACACATGAGCATGGTGTAAAGGCCGCCATTTTAGGGTGGAGTGGATCGACAAAAAGTGTTTTACTCAAGATTGTGGAATCATGGCAAAATTTGAACAGTCTAGTCGACGACGGTCCTCTGATGCAAATCCTGTGGTGGAGGAACTCACTTACTTCGGCACGCTACAAGAGATTTTGAGGATCGATTATAGAGGAATTTTTGTCGACTTATTCGACTTGCAATGCTTCAAGATAATCATGGAGGGTCGCAACGCTACTGTGCGTAGAGGAGAGTCTCATTTTCTTCAGATGGATTCAACTAAGAATTGTATTGACTTAAGAGACTCTTTCGTACTACCCGAGCATTGTGAACAAGTAAGTATGTAAATAGTTAACATTCAATTTTAGAAGTTATGTGCTTGGAAGCTCTCATGTAAGTTATGTGGCTCTCGCAGGTGATATTTCATCCAACAAAGTCTACATCAAACTGGTGGTACGTCATAGAGGTAGCCCCTTGTAGTGCACGGACGTATGAAGGCTACCATGTGCCAATCACAGCGGCATCAATGGAGGAGATCAAAGAATATGCTCAGTCAGAAGCCGCTGAGGTGCTTCCAGACAAGCATCAAGCTGCTACTCTCTATGGGGTGCATGCAGAGGATCTACAAAATGAAATGGAGGACATCTGTTTAAAAGGAGAGCTCTATATAGATATAGGAAGCTATGTTGAGCTTTGCGAGGATGAGAGAGAGACCTCTTAAAGCCATAAATATTGTATTTGAATAATGAGCTCCCACCTGGGGTTGACAACGCCTATAATGGACTCAAGTCTTGAGGCGGTAAGAACAAGCAAAGAGATAAAGATTATTTTTGGCTAGTTAACCCTAAACCATGAGTGTCATAGGTTTATTTTTTTTATTTGTAGGCATGGCCATCCTACACCTACTTGACTCAAGTTTCTCCATTGATCATAGATCCAGACCTATAGCGGGCTCTCTCTTTACGAGACCAGTACCTCCGTTCGACGGAGGGATTGTTTGGCTGCTACAGTACTGCACCGATGACACCTCAGTCTACAGCCGCTTCTTATCGTCCTACTCCCCTTCCATTGTATGGTCCCACTCCCATGGCATCACAGGGTCCCACGCCACTCCATTCCACTCCTGCTTTGCCAGAACACCGTCGACACAATTCCTCTATCACATGCGCTGACGCTCATTCCAAGGCAGCGATGTCGGAGGATTTGTGTTTGAAAGGTGAGTCGGGAAGGCACGGGGTCTCTAGCTGTGAGAGGTGCGAGGAAGAGAGTTGCGGCAGACACAATTAATGGAAACAAAGCCTAGAACAGACAGTTTGAACCAAATACTGAAGCTCGATAACCCAAAATGGACAATAAACAATACCACTGCTTAACTTGAATATTAATTTCGGAGTTTTAAGCTCCTTACAATGGCTTCACGTGCTTTAATTGTCCTTAATCTGCAGCTTCCAGGTCAAGAGAGAGATTGATCTTCTCTTCGGTTATGGCTATGGGAGCTTGTTGCATGAGAGTTGGCTAGGGAGTTTAGGATTACTTTCTTGCTTAGGATTAGAGAGTTTGGTTAGCAACAGGTTTCGGTGGGCTTATAGTCGCTTAGCATGGTTTTGTTTAGCATCAGTTTAGGAAGCTTAGCTTAGGACTAAAGCTCGCTTAAGAAGGTTGATTAAAGTAGGCTTAGGAGTTTAGGACTAGAAAGCTCGGTTAGCGGTAGGATTAGGTGGATTATGATGGGTGAATGAAGGTTCGATTCAAGAGCTCAAGGGTTTTGGCTCTTATGGCTGAGAAGAAGTAGGAAAAAGGAGTAAAAAAAATGAGAGACGCTTCCTCCTTTTTTATAATTCCCCTTTGGGGGTTTGCATGGTTTTCTATTCTCGGCTAACCCATTAGCGATGTCCTTAGTGGGTAGTGCCCCTTGCTGATGTGGCATCCGAGTTTGACCAGCGTGAAACCGAGCAGTGATGGCCCGAATAGGTGCACCATGGCAAGCTGGTCATGTTTTCCTTCATTTGCAGTGCCGTCCAAGCACCAAAGAACTCGCCACAAGCTCCCCAACCAGCGCTGCTCATCGCCCACGCTACCTGCGCCACCATGGGGTCCTTTTGCTTCATTTGGTTCACACCCTTAATACTTAGGGTGAACATTTTGCAATAGTGGACGGCTGGATTTTGCTCCCGGGCAGCCATTGAGCTTCATTGTGGACGGCCGACTGTTTATGGGCCCTTGGGCACCACACTTGGGCACCACATTTAGCATACATATTGACTAAAGCATCTTCCGGTAGTTGCTTTCATAAAAACACGATGTTTGGTATAAATACCGACCAAAGCATTGCCGAGTTTTGGAATTCATCCCAGACAAGCACTATTCCTCTTTTGCCATCAATAAGCGGCTATGGGTTGCCGCAGTGGAGACCATCATTGGACTTGAAAATACACTTGCTAGTGGAGAGAGACTTCGATTGCCACCATACCTGGCATATATATTGACCAAGGCATTGCATTTGTCTCTAACGGCTCGTATGGTTTGAATAAATGAATCTGGAATGCTATTAGCCAACCATATATACAATTCAATTGAAGCACTGGCTATCAATGCACTATAAAAGATGAGGTTTTGATGATGATACCATTTCCCAGAACCTGGCTGAGGCTCAAAAATTACCAGATGAACAATTAATCGAGGCAACGAGAGTGGTATGAAACTGGCCCCCGGTGAAACGTAAACTGTCCATATCTTGATAACCGGATCCCCGATTGACAAATTGGAAAGACCAACACAGTCCTCAAAGTGAGCACTTCAAGCCAGTGCATTCATATCATCTTTGAAACTTTATTAGCGGCTACCCAATTCGGTATAGATCTGCTATTACTATTTCAACTTCAAACTAACATAACGTCCTAATTGTAGCTCCAATTGGCGAGCCATAAAGACAAGCCTGTAGAGCACTTCAAGTACTACAACTCCGATGAATAAAATCCTAGCTATGACCACTCAAAGCATATTTACCATTAGCATTACCAAGACATCTTTTGGCCCTTTGAGTCGCATCTGGCATACTTTTAACTTAAAATTGGCTTGTTAGCAAGCCCTTATTACTGCTGAATAATCATGTAGGATTCAAATAAACATGATTGGCATCTCTTTTCTCATTTTCTTGTCATGGAAGCGGAGCTGCAGGACATCCACCCCCTCTGAACCTGCACAGCCTCCGGTCCGTGCCAACCAGTCTTCCACCTGCATCTGCTATAAACACATTAAGCTACTTGTCATCAAGCTCACGTAATTGGTAAAGACATGTAAAACAAAAGAAGGCTTAAATCATATCATCAATACTATAGCTCAATTATCTGGTAGCTGTCCCATCACAAATCTTTGAATTGTAGTGGGCGCATCTCCAAAGCATTCAATTATGAAAAATATGTTTAATGAACCCCGCCAAACTCAAGTGCTCCAGTTACTTATGCACACAGCTTGACCATCAGGCTCACTTTAGGGGACCTTGTCAAGCCAAGTATGCCTTACTCTGTCTGTAGACGGAATGGCCGTCAAGTCCTTTACGTCAAGTTCTAGTAGCAGAACCAACTCAAAAGATATGAAGATACTTTGTTCATTGTCCAAGGATGACAACTGGAAGCTAGCCATGTAAGTGAGTACGATTTCTTCTTTCAGCGAAGAGCATGGTTTTGTAGTTGGGGGCAATATGGGTGGTGTAATGTATAAAGCGTGACCCACCGGATTTCTCCCAAGCCATAATACATTAGCGTTGTAGAAAAGCTTCATTCACTTGGGAGTCAATTGAAGCATCATGTAGCAAGTGTAATGCATACCATCTCCCAAACCAATTCTTTATTTCATGCATCCATTCCGTGCTCAAGATCTTGCTTTTAAGCGTCTTTTGAACTTTTTTTCTTGCTTCACAAGGAATTGTAGGAAGTCGATGTGAGGGGTTTTGATGCATCTTTATCATGTACTCTACAACCCTTTCCATGCCCATAACCTCAATTGGGAGATCCCAACGCAGAAAGTAGGAGCATATATGGTGTTTGTGTCTTAACTTGGAGAAACTTTGTAAGAAAATGCTTTTGAACATTCTCAAACTCTTTCCAAGTAGACTTTGAGATGCTCCCGCCCCACACTTCAACTCCATAAAGAAGAACCGATGTCACCAATGCATCAAAAAGATACTTCTAGAGAACCCAACACGCTGTTTCCCGCATTACACATGTTCTCAAATGCATAATATGCTCTCTTTCCCAGTTCCAAACGACATATAGCACATTCATGCCACTTGTGATTGGACGAAACCTCAAGGCCAAGGTACTCAGAGCTCTTAACAACTTCAAGTGTCTCATTGTTGTACACAATACATGGCTTCTGGTTTTCACAAGTATAACCTTTGTTTTGGATTCATTCACAATCAGCCCACTATGCAAGAAAAAGTTCTCAATGACAAGCATAAGCTTTTGTGTATCTTCTAAAGTGTGTGCTAGAAGCACTATATCATTCGCATACAACAAAAGCATGATTATCGCATTGCAAATAGTGACCTCTTCAATGCCTTCTTCTTGCATAAAGTCAAGTACCATTTGTTTCAATTGATCGATGCATAGACCAAAGAGAGTTGGTGACAATGGACATCCTTGTTTAGCCCCAAATGCGCTACAATTTTTTTTGATATTTTTCTTCCCATGCGCAATTGACAAAGCACATTGAGGTGCACTACCACTTCATCAGAGAGAGGGTCTTAGCAGGCGACATCGACTTGGAGTACGTTGCGATGGATAAGCAAGTTGCAGATATCGTCACAAAGGCCCTTGAAACCACGAAGCTACGACAGTTTCAAAAGATGCTTGGTATACAAGAGATGGAGTTGAGCTTGAAGGGAAGTGTTGAAATGTGAAGCTCAACATGTACGACTCCTGGATGACTACCACCAATAGTTATCACATTGACGTGCCTTCATGGATACGCATATCTTTGCGAGTGATACTACAATTGTACTACACCGAGCTGGTCTACCTACCAGAGTGATGAAACACTTATCTACTCACCTCATTCACTAGTGGTTTATACTAAACCGTTGTACTATTTTCCCTTTTCATGTTATGTTTTCCCTTATGTTTTTTAGTCCTCTTATCTTGAGTTTGTGAATAAGAAGTACTAGATTTTGCCTCCATCTTTGTGTGTGTGTATGTATGCTTACAAGAGCTCAAACTCTCTCCTTCTCTATCTGTTGACATGCAGTGTTGAACTTCTGGCTTTGCAAAGCTTCGTCTTCGAACTGTTGAGCATCTGCAAACATTCTAACCGCCGCTGTCTTTTCAAAAAGCTTTGAACTGTGGCCTCTGCGAAGCTAGGACACTACTTTTGTTTTCTTGCCAACTAGTGTCACTTTGCACGGCCTTTTTGAATTAAATTTAACTTATACTTGAATCTCTGAAGCTCTTCTGTGACCAAATAGAGGCAAAAGAGCCTTTGGCTCACCAAGTAAAGAATTACCTCATTTGGAACCTTGGAGGTGACACCTTGGATGTCTCTCTTCTTACAATTGAAGAAGTCAGTATGTTTCAGGTGAAGGCCGTTGCTGCAGGAGACACTCATCTGGGAGACAATGAACAATTGGGCAAAACTACTAGAGATTTACCACTATCCCATATTTAATGATAGATGGCGTTTTGACTACCCATATTGGGCATACCTTGCAACGATGAGAGCTCCATAAAAAACAGACCTAAAATTCTTGCCGCCTCTTGCATAGATGATGATCTTTACTTTGTGTGTATCATCTCGATCCCTTTTGCTAGCATTTTAGGCTTGATCGCTATGTTCATCATTGTCATCATTGCTAGCATATTCCTTGTATCTTATATCCCTGCGATCATTGTGCTCTCTATGAGTCCTTTGATCACCATTCGTGCGGCTACAATTCTTTCTATATTAATCCACCTTTTCTCATGTTATCCTTGTCCACCCTTCAATCAATCCTTTTCCCCCTTCCTTAGTCGCAAAGTCTGGCGACCCTCTTCTCTCTCTCTCCTCATGTTGCTCCAAGCTAGATGAGTGCTTCCGTGGGCGGATGTGCAAAAACAAAGAAGCTTCAGCATGAGGCTAAGTCGAAAGAAAGATGAGATTTTGGCATCGTCAACAGTTAATGCAGGCGATAAGTAGCGCTATTGGGCTTGAGATTTTCTACGCAGTCGCTGTTTTTTTGCACGGCCAAACCAAAATATTAAAAATCTCAAGTGATCTTGGTTGAGTTAGATCAGGCCAAGTGGCTCACTCCAGGATCCACAAAGTGAAAAACGTTATTAGGCTCACCGAGTAAATAAAACTTTCCATTAACTAGAGAATCTACGGGTGAATTGACTCTCTCTCTCTCTCTCTCTCTCTCTCTATATATATATATATATATAGGTTGTTACATTAAATTTCTTTGAATTTTTAATGTTTTGTAGATTTTATCGCCTTCAAATTTGAAATTTATCTGGAACTCTCTAAATTTATAACACACATAAGAAAAGAATTCTCAACAAGGTAGAGATAGTTCGAGACAATTTGAAAAAATTGCAGCAGAAGTCTTGAACCGGAGACCTGTTTTTTCAAGAGGGAAGCCAATTCAATTAGGGCAAGAGAAGGAAAGTTGTTCTAATTTCCTCTTCTTATTCAAAAAGTTATTCACGTCAAAGGAATTATCAAAGTTTTCACATTTGATGCCAATCTTGTACATGTAATTTAATAGTATGTGCTAAATTCATGGGTATTAACAAAAGGCACTCCAAATTACGAGTAACCCTGCTGAGTTGATAACGGTGGTATTTTTTATATGAGATTAAGGGGTTCTATTGTTTCAGCTTTGCAGGTTTACCTTCTCCCAAACAATATGCAAGTCGAGTCAAATCACAATGGAAAGACACCTAACGACTATGAGAGATCGTGGTGTTTACCGCGGGCCATTACCGCAAAACAAGAGAGAGGAATTCAAAATGAGCAGAGAGAATCGTTTTGATGCAGAAGCGGCACTTTACCGCACATATTACCGTGCAAATATCCCTGATTATTGCCGCAAACATTACCGCTAAGACAGGCTGGACCCCCTTCCCCTCCTGCGGGTTTCCATTTAAATCCAATACAACTCCTACACTCTCCAGAATGCTTGCTCACTTCACTTAATCTCTTTTTCACTCTAAAAATTCTATACATAAATCATTCAACTCACAACAAAACCATTACAAATACTATTCATAAGCACATAACGAAACATTTGCAAATTAATCATATACTACACCAAGTGAAAGAATGGAGAGTTTTTTTAATTCTCATCTTGTATAAGATCTCTACAAGCACTAGGATCCATATTTAGACCCATAGTATTCAAATCAATAAACAAATTTAGAGATTCTTCCTCCTCTCCATCACCTCCTGTAGAATCATCATCGCTTTCTCCCTCTTCCTCCTCCTCAAGATGACTATTTGCAAGGCTTGGCTGACCTTCTTCAACTTCTACTACATCTTGTGGTGATGGTATGATGGGATCAATTACTGGCTCAATGTCCGTCTCCGCAAAGATAGATCTACCCCGCAGCGTGACTCGAATGACATACCAAAGTCTTCTTTGAAATATACATGGCACATAAAAGACCTGTACGTCACACACTAAGAATAAGCTGATATACATAACTTAAATGTTTAATTTTAGTTAATTGCACATAGCCTAAATTACCTGCTCGCAACTACTAGGATACACCAAGTTGTCATTTTTTCCCCGATGGAATTGGGTGGAATCCACCATAATGAGCCCATTTTCATGTCTTTTGACCTCACCCGCAAACCATCGACACTCAAAGAGGATTTTGTGAAAAGATCTGAAATCCACTTTGATTATTATCTCTATAGTACCACAATATTTGACCTCATATGTTATTGTGTCAAAGTTTCCCATCACGCCACAATCATTAGTGGTCCGACGCTCATCTATCTTGCGGGTGCGAAAATGTCGGCCTTCGGACCAAATGAAGTTGAAAATGAGACCCTACAATCACAATGCATAAGAGGTTACATCGCATTTCATTAAGTGATTTGCATACATGCATACATAACATATACACACTCACCTTGAGCAAGCATCCTCACGCATACTCCCATTCTTTAGGGCTTATTTGTTCTCCTTGTGCTTTGGCATTGGTCATGGCATTATGGATCCACTCTACTTGAATCAAATTCAGGATATTTTACAAGCTCTTTAGGAAAAGGAGGTGCACGTCTACCTCCATGGGACCTTATCCATGCATCTCTATCCCTTTCTCTAGCTGCGCGGGCTTCCAAGTACATATTGACCCATTTGGTCATGATAGTGGCATTGAGTAAAGAGTAGTTGTTGACTATGGCACGAAACTCTCTATCCATGACCAAGAGTGAGCCTTTTCCACTGGGAATGGTTGAGTGCTTCCTAGGATCCTCTTCTTCACTCCACAGACGAGGCAATGATGGATCCACTGTGATGAGATACTGTGAGACATACACAAATGCCTCTTGCACCACCCAACCTTCTGCCATGCTCGCATGAAAACATTAAAACCACATATTTTTATTAGTAACTCCATAGCGTTTAAATGCTATCTATATTGTATTTATTTTGCATACCTCTGGTTGTGACCTCAATCTAACAAAATCCTTTAAAGTCTTCAAGAATCTCTCCAAGAAGAACATCCATCTAGAGTGAACCACCCCACAAATGGCAATCTCCTCAACAAGATGAAGCAATAGGTGTATTTGGCTAACAAGGATTGTACGTGGGAATGCATCCTCAATAGCACACAGTGCCTCTACTGCTAGCTGATGGGCTACTGGTATGGCTTCTACTTCTATCTCCTTGGAGCTCACAAATCTACAGGGCAAACGTTATATAGTAGATGAAAAAAAATTCCAAAGTTCATGCATGCACAACATGATATAGTACTTGAAAACAACCCATTACCTCACAATCTCACCCACTTTGAATATTGAAGCCTTCATCTTAGTGTCCCCATAACCACTAATAGTTATGGGAAGTACAAACTACAAGCAATAAAACATCTTAGTTAATGTCAACCTATATATAATGACACATAGACACCACAAATTGTTTTACTCTTACCTGAAGGATTTTATGCCAATCATGGGATTTCAATCCATACAATTGAGTGGAGCCACCCTTTTTGGTTTTTGTGAAAGCACCTTTGAGTGACCGCATATATCCCGTTGGAGTTCTGATGGATGCAATAACTTGCTTTGTCCGCTCTTGGTCTGCCTTTGACATTATCCACGGTGCTTTTGGGAGAATCATCTTTCCCCGCTCCCCCATGCGGGGCGTGGCTGAAGGGGGGAGACGTCTAATGGCTCTTAAATCTTCCCTAGCACCCAATGAATCCTTCTTGCCAATTATGTGATCCCATATAGCTTGCCCAACATTTTTGAATACATGCATAGGGTCCAATAAGTGCTGAATTTTCAACGAAGCCCAATAGGGGAGCGACAAGAAGATTGAGTACCTCGACATACCCTTTGGCCTCGACATACCCTTTGGCAACCCATTGGGAGGCGGTGAGGTACCATGATGCTCCTCCCAATGCTTCGCCCAATCAGTCATGTTCCAATGGAACGCTGCACTCCATTGATAGGGGGAGCATATCTACGATGTGAAGGAGGTAGGAAGCGATGGTTGTTGGGATAGATCACCTTCCCAAGAAGAGGAGGTCTCTCTGTCACAAGGGAAGGGCCACAAGTGGGACACGCACTATGTCCATATGTTGCCAATCCTTCCAAGAGGTAAACAAATGTTACACATGAGATGATAAACCTAAAGCAAAGAGTACAATTAACATGTGCATACTTACCATATACCTCTCCAAATCCTGGGTAATCATGCATGGTACACATGAGGATGCACTTGATGACGGCATTGCGGTCTCGTGGTGGCCGTGAAATTTCAATGACATCTATGCCTCTCCATAGTTCTTGAAGCTCATCAATAAGAGGCTGCAGATATACATCCATGTTTTTTCTCCTTGTGATTTCCTGGAATGAGAAGTGATAGTAAAATGTTTCCCTTTTTTGTTGCCTCCCAAGGCGGAATATTGTAGTTTACAACAACCACCCGCCAAGTGCTCCATGAAGTAGAGTGGTGCCCAAATGGATTCACTCCATCGCTAGCTAACCCAATCCTCAAGTGACGAGGCTCATCCCTGAACTCTGGCCATGTGTCCTCTATGTGCTTCCACGCTGGTGAGTCAGCTGGCACTCTCATAATACCATCTGTGGAGCGGTTTTTTGCATGCCAACTCAAAAGCTCGCTCGTACCCTTCGATCTAAACATGTGTTGGATGCGAGGGATGAGTGGAAAATGCCTCAAAACTTTACGTGGAATTCTGTTGCTTTGCATTCCTTCTTTGAACCTAGGCTCCCCGCACGATGGACATGTGTCACAATTGGCATGCTCATTATGAAAGAGCACACAATCGTTCACGCAAGCATGAATGCGATCATAATCCATCCCTAATGCAGTCACCACTTTGCGGGCTTTTCGTCTGTCCTCTGGCATGTGATTGCCAGCTGGCAGCATCTTTCCTATCAACCTATCACAAGAAGAAAGTACATTAGAAGCTAATTTATGCACTCCACAAGCATCCTTCACAATCTGTAAACATACCTCAAAAGTGCATCGACACTAGTATTGCTCCATCCAAACATCGCCTGAAGGTTAAGGACTTCGAGAGAAGCCCTTAAAATGGAGTAAGAGCATCTATCATATAGTGCAGTGTGTGCCGAATCGAGTATCTCACTCCTCGTTCGCTCGGAAGCTTCTTCGCATGCACACTCTGGTTCATGCTCCTCCTCTCGTGCAAAGAGATCCTCAACCATTGTATGAAAATGGTCGTCTTCTGCATCCACGTAAGGAGATGGGATGTGGTCACTTGGATAAGAGGGAGCAGCAGTACTTGGCTGATTTGATGTGCTTCCTCCCTCTCTAGAGGATTCCTGGCGCATGCGCTCTTCCACCCTCCTTTCCCCTCCTCCACCAACCACACGCCAATGTGGGGTGACGTCAATAGCCACAACAATTCACGAATCGTTTGTTTCCATCCGTACACGCTTGCGAGGATCGTCCCATAGTCCATAATCTTCTACATGACTCATGCATATCCGTCGAAGTCGAGCAATGACACATTTGCACCGCACGCATGGGCATGGTAATCGCTCGGCCAACCACCGTGATCTATGCAGTTCACTGGATGGGCCAAAATCATCCCAAACAACCTACATTAATAAATTACATACACTAATTAAAATCAAATTACCAAAGAATGTTAATAAAATATCAATAAAAAGTAAAAATTAACCATTTAGGTAAAAATGTCAATTTCAAAGTACTAGAAATACTTTCATTTTATATATATTTTATAAAAAACATAGTACCAATAGATTGTGAGGATCAATAGTAATAACGTCAGAACGTGGCCATCTGTTTATTTGGCCCGAATTTGCGCCGCGGTAATAGGTGTGGTAATAAGCGCGGTAAGGCACGCTGTAATGCTTGCGGTAATAGGAGCGGAAAATCAAATTTCAATTTTTTTAATAAATAGGGGCACCCGCGTGCCCCGCGAAGTTCAAAGCCCTAAAATTCGAATTTCATCGTCTTCTCCACAGAAGCCGAGAGCACGAACCTCATAACCTTGAGCTCTACCTCCATCTCTACTCTTCTACTCTCCACCATCTCTACTCTTCCACTCTCCTACCCTCTCCCAACAAGCGCTTCAATTCCATGTAAGTTTTGTTGTTATGTTTTTTTATTTTTTCACACGCATACACACATATGCATACACACACGTATACACTCATACACACGCATGCACACACATGCATACACATGCATACACACACACTAATTAGTGCATGTGTACGTTCTTTACACATTAATTACACACACTAATTAGTGCATGTGTACATTCTTTACACACTAATTACACACACTAATTAGTGCATGTGTTCTTTACACACACTAATTAGTGTGTGCATTATTCTAATGCACACACTAATTAGTGTAAGTAAAGACACACCAAAACTTAAATTTGTTCATTATTAGTTACTTGCAAAATCTAAACTTGTTATGTTTATTACTTGCATAACCTAATATGTTAAATTTGGGATTGGCCATGCACACACTAATTAGTGTGTGATTAGTGTGAGCATTGACCAATGTGGTTGGTCAATGGACACACTAATTAGTGTGTTATTAGTCTGTGTATTGGCCAATGTGATTGGTCAATGCACACACTAATTAGTGTGTTATTAGTGTGTGCGTTGGCCAATGTGATTGGTCAATGCACACACTAATTAGTGCTCATTAACACACACTAATTTGTGTGTGATTAGTGTGTGCATTGACCAATGTGATTGGTCAATGTACACACTAATTAGTGTGCTATTAGTGTGTGCATTGGCCAATGTGATTGGTCAATGCACACACTAATTAGTGTGCTATTAGTGTGTGCATTGGCCAATGTGATTGGTCAATGCACACACTAATTAGTGTGTTATTAGTGTGTACATTGGCTAATCACATTGGTCAATGCACACACTAAGGCCAATGTGATTGGTCAATGCGCACACTAATTAGTGTGTTATTAGTGTGTGCATTGGCCAATGTGATTGGTCAATTCACACACTAATTAGTGTGTAATTAGTGTGTGCATTGACCAATGTGATTGGTCAATGTAGACACTAATTAGTGTGCTATTAGTGTGTGCATTGGCCAATGTGATTGGTCAATGCACACACTAATTAGTGTGTTATTAGTGTGTGCATCGGCCAATGTGATTTCTCAATGCACACACTAATTAGTGCTCATTAACACACACTAATTTGTGTGTGCATTGACCAATGTGATTGGTTAATGTACACACTAATTAGTGTGCTATTAGTGTGTGCATTGGCCAATGTGATTGATCAATGCACACACTAATTAGTGTGTTATTAGTGTGTGCATTGGCAAATGGGGTTGGCCAATTCACACACTAATTAGTGTGTGATTAGTGTGTGCATTGACCAATGTGATTGGTCAATGTACACACTAATTAGTGTGCTATTAGTGTGTGCATTGGTCAATGTGATTGGTCAATGCATACACTAATTAGTGTGTTATTAGTGTATGCATTGGCCAATGTGATTTCTCATTAACATACACTAATTTGTGTGTGATTAGTGTGTGCATTGGCCAATGTGATTGGTCAATTCACACACTAATTAGTGCTCATTAACACACACTAATTTGTGTGTGATTAGTGTGTGCATTGACCAATGTGATTGATCAATATACACACTAATTAGTGTGCTATTAGTGTGTGCATTGGTCAATGCATACACTAATTAGTGTGTTATTAGTGTATGCATTGGCCAATGTGATTTCTCATTAACACACACTAATTTGTGTGTGATTAGTGTGTGCATTGGCCAATGTGATTGGTCAATGCACACACTAATTAGTGCTCATTAACACACACTAATTTGTGTGTGATTAGTGTGTGCATTGACCAATGTGATTGGTCAATGTACACACTAATTAGTGTGCTTTTAGTGTGTGCATTGGCCAATGTGATTGGTCAATGCACACATTAATTAGTTTTGGATTAGTGTGTGCATTGGTCAATTTGATTGGCCAATACACACATTATTTAGTGTATGTGATTAGTGTGTGCATTGGCCAATGTGATTGGTCAATACACACACTATTTAGTGTGTGATTAGAGTATACATTGACAAATGGAATTGGCCAATGCACACACTAATTAGTGTGTGATTATTCAAATTACACAAGCCAATGCACACACTAATTAGTGCATGTGTTCTTTACACACACTAATGAGTGTGTGCATTATTCTAATGCACACACTAATTAGTGCTCATTAACACACACTAATTTGTGTGTGATTAGTGTGTGCATTGACCAATGTGATTGGTCAATGTACACATTAATTAGTGTGCTTTTAGTGTGTGCATTGGCCAATATTATTGGTCAATGCACACATTAATTAGTTTTGGATTAGTGTGTGCATTGGTCAATTGGATTGACCAATACACACATTATTTAGTGTATGTGATTAGTGTGTGCATTGGCCAATGTGATTGGTCAATACACACACTATTTAGTGTGTGATTAGAGTATACATTGACAAATGGAATTGGCCAATGCACACACTAATTAGTGTGTGATTATTCAAATTACACAAGCCAATGCACACACTAATTAGTGCATGTGTTCTTTACACACACTAATGAGTGTGTGCATTATTCTAATGCACACACTCATTAGTGTAAGTAAAAACACACCAAAACTTAAATTTGTTAATTATTAGTTACTTGCAAAATCTAAACTTGTTAGATTTTATAACTTGCATAACCTAATATGTTAAATTTGAGATTGGCCATGCACACACTCATTAGTGTGTGTTAACACACACTAATTAGTGTGTGCATTGACCAATGTGATTGGTCAATGCACACACTAATTAGTGTGTGCATTGTCCAATGTGATTGGTCAATGCACACACTAATTAGTGTGTTATTAGTGTGTGCATTGGCCAATGTGATTGGTCAATGCACACACTAATTAGTGCTCATTAACACACACTAATTTGTGTGTGATTAGTGTGTGCATTGACCAATCACATTGGCCAATGTACACACTAATTAGTGTGCTATTAGTGTGTGCATTGGCCAATGTGATTGGTCAATGCACACATTAATAAGTGTGTGCATTGGCCAATGGGGTTGGCCAATTCACACACTAATTAGTGTGTGATTAGTGTGTGCATTGACCAATGTGATTGGTCAATGTACACACTAATTAGTGTGTTATTAGTGTGTGCATTGGCCAATGTGATTGGTCAATGCACACACTAATTAGTGCTCATTAACACACACTAATTTGTGTGTGATTAGTGTGTCCATTGACCAATGTGATTGGTCAATGTACACACTAATTAGTGTGCTATTAGTGTGTGCATCGGTCAATGTGATTGGTCAATGCACACACAAATTAGTGTGTTATTAGTGTGTGCATTGGCCAATGGGGTTGGCCAATTCACACACTAATTAGTGTGTGATTAGTGTGTGCATTGACCAATGTGATTGGTCAATGTACACACTAATTAGTGTGCTATTAGTGTGTGCATTGGCCAATGTGATTGGTCAATGCACACACTAATTAGTGTGTGCATTGGCCAATGTGATTAGTCAATGCACACACTAATTAGTGCTCATTAACACACACTAGTTTGTGTGTGATTAGTGTGTGCATTGACCAATGTGATTGGTCAATGTACACACTAATTAGTGTGCTATTAGTGTGTGCATTGGCCAATGTGATTGGTCAATGCACACATTAATTAGTTTTGGATTAGTGTGTGCATGTTAAGTGTGGAGCGTGATTTACCCTTGTAATTTTCTGTGGTAAAAGCGCCCATTTGTAAGGCCCCGATTATGAGGAGAAGCCATCGTGCGTGAAGGAAAATCACTCACCGGAAACCAAAATTTTCACAGACAAGAATCAGGGGCAACTTTAAAGGCCTCGGGGGCGGAGGCTCCCGATACTTTTTTTCTGCAGGAATATTCTTTTTCGCCGGAATATTATGGCCGGACGGCGGCCGGAAATTGATCGAAAAACAACCGGTCGGTTGGCCGATGGCCGGTAGTCAATGGCCGATGACCGGTGGTCGGAAATCAATGGCCGGTGGCTGAATTCAAAAGCGGACTTGTCTTCTCAAGGGTGGCCACACATGGGCGGATTGGAGGGTCCGATTTGGACTTATTCGCACAAGGGCGGCTACACATGGCTGTCTCTCATAAGTGAGGGCAGCCCTTTTGGCCTATAAAAGGAGGCCATTTCTACACACATTTCATAGTGTGAAGTTGATGCAACAAGGTGAGTGTGAGGTGGTGAGGGAGAAGCAAGGCGGGAGCTCCATTAAGGGTATAATCCCTTTGTAAACTACTTCTTGTTTTGAAGTACTAAAGCCATTGAGTGGCTACTTTCCCGTGGACGTAGCCCACATTGGGTGAACCACGTATATCCTGTGTACTCTCTCTCTCTCTCTCTACTCTAAAATCTCGTGTATATAAATCTGTCTCTCTCCATTAAGTAATCTACTCAATTATCTATTTAGCTACGTCTTATTTCCTAACAAATGGTATCAGAGAAAGGGTTGCTCGTAGCTAAATTATCTCAAGGAAAGGATTCCTTGAATTGAGTGGGAGTTATGGCGGAGGAAGGGAAGCTCAAGATAGAGAAGTTCAACGGCAAAAACTATCAACATTGCAAAACTGCTAACGGAAATGAATGGAAGCTTAAAGATGTTAGGCATGTTCCTTCTCTTCGCAAAAATTTGATCTCTACAGGACAATTGGACGATGAAGGTCACAACATTGCATTCGGAAACAAACGGTGGAAGATCTCAAAGGGATCTTTGGTGGTTGCCAAGGGTGAAAAAGTCGGTACACTTTACTTGTGTACTGTTAGCACACAACCTTCAGCTTGTGCAGCAACTACAGAAGTTGACAGTGTGGTGTGGCACTATCGACTTGGGCATATGAGTGCCAAAGGAATGCAAATCCTTCAAACAAAGAAGCTTCTACCAGGTTTGAAAGAAGTGGACTTAGAGTTCTGTGAAGATTGTGTTTATGGTAAACAAAAGAGGGTAAAATTTCAAAAATCAGGAAATGAAAGAAAAAATAAAAAACTTGAGTTGGTTCATTCTGATGTTTGGGGTCCTGCAAGTACACCATCACTTGGTGGCTCATTGTACTATGTAACATTCATAGACGATGTGACTAGAAAAACATGGGTTTATGTCATGAAGAATAAATCCGATGTATTTTCCATATTTCAAAGGTGGAAAGCCTTTGTGGAGAATGAAACAAGTACCAAGGTTAAATGCCTCAGATCCGACAATGGAGGCTAATATTGCAGCCAAGCTTTTGAAAGATTTTGTTCTAGCAATGGCATTCGGAGGCAAAGGACAACCCCAAGGACACCTCAACAAAATGGGATTTCGGAAAGGATGAACAGGACAATCATGGAACGAGCACGAAGCATGCGGCTACATGCAGGCCTACCGCTTGAGCTTTGGGCGGAAGCTGTAAGTACGTCTGTGTACTTAATCAATCGGTCACCCTCAACGGCATTGGATGGGGGAGTTTCAGAAGAGGCATGGACAGGTAAACCGATGAATTATGCATTTCTCAAAGTGTTTGGGTGTGAGTCTTTCATGCACATAGATAGAAGCCTAAGATCAAAGTTAGATGCAAAGTCCAAAAAGTGTTTCTTCATTGGCTATGGAGAAGGAGACTTTGGGTATCGCCTATGGAATCCTGAAGATGGTAAAATCTTAAGGAGTAGGGATGTAATTTTTAACGAACAAAATATGTACAAAGATTACTTGGAAAGAAAACAAACAAAAGAAACAGGTGATGAGTACATGGAGCTTGAGGACGGTGAAGACTCAAGGACTGCAAACGGTGACAATGTGCAACAACGTCAACCAAATGAGGAGCCTCAACCTATTCCCCGAAGATCTACAAGAGCAAGTAGACGTCCAGAAAGGTTTGTTCCTTCCTTCAACCATGTCTTGATCTCAGATTCTGGAGAGCCGGAATCATATGAAGAAGCTATGCAACATGAATCCAAAGAAGAATGGACGAAGAGCATGCAAGTGGAGATGGACTCACTACATCGCAACCAAACATGGGATTTGGTTGAGTTGCCTAAAGAGAAGCGGGTACTTCAAAACAAATGGGTGTAGAAGCTAAAGGAAGAAGAAGGTGGGAAGAAAAGGTACAAGTCTAGGCTTGTGGTAAAAGGTTTTCTCAAAAGAAAGGTATTGACTTCAATGAAATATTTTCTCCTGTTGTAAAAATGAACTCAATTAGGCTTGTCTTAAGCCTTGTGGCTGCTCATGATCTAAATCTCGAGCAAATGGATGTAAATACGGCATTCCCTCACGGTGACTTAGAGGAGGAAATCTACATGCTTCAACCAAAGGGGTATGAAGTAAAAGGTAAGGAGAAAATGGTTTGCAGATTAAAGAAGAGCTTGTATGGTTTAAAGCAAGCATCAAGACAATGGTACTTGAAGTTTGATCGATGGATGTTGGATCATGGATTCACAAGATGCAATTCGGATCACTGCGTCTACACAGAGGATTTGGGAGATGGGAAATTCATCATCCTAATGTTGTATGTTGATGACATGTTGATTGCAAGTGCTAACATGCAGGACATCAAAGACCTAAAAGAGAAGCTGTCCAAATCTTTTTCAATGAAAGATTTAGGTGCTGCAAAGAGGATACTTGGTATGAAAATATCAAGGGACAGGACGAAGAAGACAATAAAGCTATCTCAAGAAGATTACATCAAGAAGGTACTAGAAAGGTTTGCAATGCAAAATGCAAAACCAGTTTCTACACCTTTGGCTGGTCATTTTAAACTAACTAAGGATATGTGTCCAAAGACACAAGAGGAGATAGCCTATATGTCTAAAGTTCCATATGTTGCAGCGGTAGGTTCTCTAATGTATGCTATGGTCTGGACAAGGCCAGACATTGCACATGCAGTGGGAGTTGTGAGTAGGTTCATGGACAACCCAGGTAAAGAGCATTGGCAAGCTGTGAAGTGGATACTTAGGTATTTAAAAGGGACAACAACAAATGCTTTGTATTTTGGAGGAGCTGATATTTTTCTAGAAGGGTATGCTGATGCAGATATGGTAGGTGACAAAGATACTCGAAGGAGCACTACTGGCTATGTGTTCACGGTTGGAGGCACAGCAGTAAGCTGGGCTTCAAAGCTGCAGAAAGTGGTTTCACTTTCTACCACGGAAGCAGAGTATGTAGCAATGACGGAGGCAAGCAAAGAAATTCTGTGGCTTCACAGATTCTTAGAAGAGCTTGGATTCAAACAAGACAATTGTGTCTTGTATAGTGATAGCCAAAGTGCTATCCATCTTGCGAAGAAGTCAACCTTTCATTCAAGGACAAAGCACATTGAGGTGAGATATCACTTCATACGCACTCTTTTGGAAGAGGGACAACTAAAGCTAGGAAAGGTGCATACAAGTGAAAATCCTGCAGACATGTTTACAAAGGTGGTCAACAAGGAGAAGTTGAGCTTTTGCTCATCTTCAATCGGCATTCAAGGATAAGAAGCCAGATGGAAAGCAGTCACAGGTTTGGTTTGGAGATCAGTCTCCAAGTGGGAGATTGTTAAGTATGGAGCCTGATTTACCCTTGTAATTTTCTGTGGTAAAAGCGCACATTTGTAAGGCCCCCATTATGAGGAGAAGCCATCGTGCGTGAAGGAAAATCACTCACCGGAAACCAAAATTTTCACGGACAAGAATCAAGGGCAACTTTAAAGGCCTCGAAGGCGGAGGCCCCCGATACTTTTTTTTCGCCGGAATATTCTTTTTCGTCAAAATATTATGGCCAGACCGCGGCCGGAAAGTGGTCGGAAAACAACCGGTCGGTTGGGGCGGTGGCCGGTAGTCAATGGCCGATGGCCGGTGGTCGGAAGTCAATGGCCGGTGGCCGAATTCAAAAGCGGACTTGTCTTCTCAAGGGCGGCCACACATAGGCGGATTGGAGTGTCCGATTTGGACTTATTCGCACAAGGGCGGCTACACATGGCTGTCTCTCATAAAAGAGGGTATCCCTTTTGGCCTATAAAAGGAGGCCATTTCTACACACATTTCATAGTGTGAAGTTGATGCAACAAGGTGAGTGTGAGGTGGTGAGAGTGAAGCAAGGCGGGAGCTCCATTAAGGGTATAATCCCTTTGTAAACTACTTCTTGTTTTGAAGTACTAAAGCCATTGAGTGGCTGCTTTCCCGTGGACGTAGCCCACATTGGGTGAATCACGTATATCGTGTGTACTCTCTCTCTACTCTATAATCTCGTGTATATAAATCTGTTTCTCTCCATTAAGTAATCTACTCAATTATCTATTTAGCTACGTCTTATTTCCTAACAGTGCATTGGTCAATTGGAGTGGCCAATACACACATTATTTAGTGTATGTGATTAGTGTGTGCATTGGCCAATGTGTTTGTTCAATACACACACTATTTAGTGTGTGATTAGTGTGTGCATTGACCTATGGAATTGGCCAATGCACACACTAATTAGAGTGTGATTAGTCCAATTACACAAGCCAATGCACACACTAATTAGTGTATGTTAACACACAATAATTAGTGTGTGCACAATCTAATGCACACACTAATTAGTTTATGTTAAAACACACTAATTAGTGTGTGCACAAGCCAATTACACAATCCAATGCACACACTAATTAGTGTATGTTAACACACACTAATTAGTGTGTGCACAAGCCAATTACACAACCCAACACTAAAACACACACTAATTATGTTAAATTAAACAACAATCAACACAAAAACAGAAACATACCTCCATGATTAAGTCGTAGGTGACGTATTAGGCCCCAATGACCGTCCAAGTGATCACGCAATCGATCACACTAATCATAAACACAATAATCTCTTATTAGTCAATACACACACTAATATCTTATTAGCACTCGAGGCTTTGCAAGACTCTTTTATAGGTTGTAGACACACATTGGATTCTTTCCACATTGGATTCTTTCAACATTGGATACTATAGAGAATCCAATTTTAAAAAATCCAATGTTTGAAAAAAATCAATGTATAAATTTTTAATCATATATTCAAATTTTATACCCTAGTTTAATCTTTGTCGTAATAAATGCAGACCATGTCTTCTTCTTCCACACCACGCTTTCGCAGCATTGAGGATTTCATGGTACACGCGATGTCATAGCCCAACGCTCTCTCTGCCTATCATTCACAGCCGTCGTCTCAGCAGTCATCATCAGGGTTCGACTGGTTTCGGGACGCTCTAGGTGGGTCCACTGCCGTACCTGTGACCGATCCAGATGTGGAGAGGGCATTGCGTCTTCGGGCTGAGTGGTTAGGTTCATAGTAGACCCTTACACAGCGCCATTCACCGGCGCAGCTAGCAGCTTTTGGATTATCAGAGGTCTCTACTCCGACTCATGGCACTCACTCCATACTTGCAGAGTTTTCCAGCTACAGCTCCAAGTTCAACTTTTCCTTCACAGGGTCCAACGCCCCAAGGTCCGACGCCGTTGGGTGCGACGCCAGAGGGCCCGACGCCACGGGTGTCCACCTATCCATCACCTATCCCACCTTCTGTCCCAGATTCATGTCGGCGCTCTTCTGGCAGTCAACGTCAGGGCAGCTCGAGCGCTAGCGCCGGTCGATCTCGACGAGGGAGCGGAGCTAGTTGTTGTTTTGGGGGGGGGGAAGTACTATAGATTCTCCTCCACAGTCACCGCTCCCTGCTCCAACAGAAGATGAGGACCATGACATGCCTTCACCAGATGCTCGCGGGTTATACTACCAGGTTCATAGAGGAGGTATGGTGGATCTTGGGACAGCACAGGACAGGAGATTCCGCACACACGTCAACCAATTAATCCACTCCAAATATATCAATTGTTTTCTCAAATTTGATCAGCAAGATCCCTACAACCTCACATATATAGAGACAACCATGCACATGCGTTTCCCCAACCGTGAAGGGCAACAATTCTCAAGGCAATGGTTGCAAGAGCATGTCAAAACATTTCTGAAGAACAAAAAATCTAGTGTGAGGAGAGCGGCAAAGAAGACAATGGAGTCTCCAGAGCATAGCTATCGGCCAGGAAATGTTCATGATGTGGAGTGGGAGACCGCTATGGGCGAGAAAGAGGACGAAAGGGCAACTGGTGCGAGGATGTATACGCATCAAGTTGAGGCTAGATCCCATCAGACTCCTACGCATTATGGTTCGGGAGGAAAAAAGGCTTGGAAAGACAAATATGTAAGTAAAAATATTAGTTTTATTATAAAAAATCTAATGTTTTTCATTTAATTAATTGGTTGCTATTTTTTGTCAGTATAACATTACCATGAGTCGCTCGACCAGAGAAGTGCAGAGATATAGAGAGAACCATACCGAGTATCAAACTTGGTGTTGGTTGTTTGAAAATCAAATGATCTCTCGAGAGGAGTTCGAAAATGCGTGCAGAAGTCTGCAACATGTAAGTTTAATCTTATCTAAATAATCAAATTGTTGATTTTATATCAAATATTAAATAACAAAGTGTTAATTGTTTCTTTTTTATGGTTTTGCAGAGTCAAGGAGTTCCACGTGAAATGCCGCCAACTCCCCCATGAGCATCCTCTATTTTGTATACGCGGGCCCCGTTTGCCCTATCCCACATGACCATACTCTATTTTGTACACGCGGGCTTTTTTTTGCCCTTTATGTAAGTGCAATACCTATCATTTTTTGGCTCAATACCTCCCCCAATTGTAATTCCACTTATGTAAATGAAATTATCAATCTTTTTTTGGCTCAATGTATTGTCCAATTGTGATATTTTGTTGTAATTAATAATAATTTTGTAAAATAACTAAAATAAATAAAAAAATAGATGACCTTTTGGATGGTCCTGCAAAGGACAATCCAAACGGTCGTCTGTTTTTTTATAATAAATCCCTTTGCGGTAATGCTCACGATAAGCCTGACGCGATAATATGTGAGGGTACTATTGCAGCAAAGCACGCGGTAATATTGGCGGAAATATTGCCGCATCCATTACCACATCAGTTAGCGCTAGACCATTACCGCCATCTTTGCCGCAGTGTTTGCCGTGTACGGGAATTTTTATATTTCAAGTTTGTTTGTTTTTTTGCGGTAATGTGAGCGATAATACCGCGCATATGTTATAGTGAACTTTGGGCATAAAAACACACTCCCTCAAATTTTCCTTTTTGATTTCTACATGATGTATGGTACTTTACCACTTATGTGGTATTGAAAGTCTTTATAGCTTTTTTTCTGTGTCGGATTGAACACACGGTCTCGCTTCACATTCTATGAAATGATCCCAAGAGATGGCTTTCTTGCCTTTGTAATGTTGGACATAGCTTGCAAACATAAGTGTTCCAATTAGGGATGATATCCTAGCTAGACGGTGGACATGCTTATGAAAGCAGTCACACTTGGCATGCATGTGACACTGAAAGCATTGCCAAACATGAATCCATTTCTCATTAGTCTGCACATATCTTCAAAAGTCTACAAAATAGCTTTCAACACTCCATTCACCAGAGAAAAAGATCGGGAGACAGTTTCTTCCAGAGACTAGGTTTCATTAGGGAAATTTGGACTCTCAAAGAGGGCGCCCTATAAAGAGGTTTGACTTTGCCTCTCTTGTCCAAAGTGGACAACCCGATGAAGTACATAAATGTATTGTCAAAACCCTATCAACCAAATCATTGGAAGTAGGTTCTAAATTCTTGAACTCTAACAAATTTGGAGTTGATTTGTAGAAGTTATGGCTTCTTCACTGAAGCTGAAATGTGGGGAGAGATTTCATTTATAAGACAGAGTTGTCACATCAAAAACTTAAATCTTCTATAATTTAAGGAATCTCATGGCATGCTGTATATCAATGGATAGATCTCTATGAGTATATTCGAAATCCAAAAGGTCCGACAAGTTTTGATTTCATGTGTAAAAGTTTAATTGTGCGTCCGTTTTGGACAACAGGGAGAAAGTCAAAGTCCTTATAGGGTCCATTTGAGAGTCCAAAATTTTCCTAATGAAAATACAAGCAAGTAAAATGAATACTCCTTGTGGTAGTTGTACCCAGTACACTATCAAGCAATGTTTTTTTTTTTTGAAGACACCCTAGCATGCTCAACCCAGAATCTAACAACTATCTCCATCAATTTCTTGCGATAGTTTAGTATGCACGAATTGCCTCTTGCATGAGTCCAATGGCAAAATGCTTGAACATCCCGCGTCTCACCATTGAATCTACAAAGTGCACCATAAAGACTCCTTGGACAAATGTCAATCAAGATTGATAATATTATTGAATTATATCTTTAGTATTGACATGCATATTAGGCTATTCATCAATATAGCTAGAGCATTGTGCTTCAAGAATTGTTTGCCAATTGACTTTGGAAATTTCAACACCTCTAGAGAAGCATGGAGACAGGATTAAGGGACAGCTTAAGGAGTTTATCCTTAGTTCCATTCACAGAGAGAGAGAGAGAGAGAGAGAGAGAGAGAGAGAGAGAGAGAGAGCATATTGTGAGTCCTCATTTGTTGCCTTGCCTCTCATGCGTGCCTTGCTCTCTTGGAGTTTCTGGATGTATATGTGTGTGTGTGTGTGTGTCTCTGCTCGTGTTTAGTGTCAGCTATTCATGGTTGGCTGTTCCACTACTCATGGTTGACTAGCCAACACCTTGATAGGCTGGTTGCGAAGACTCCTTGTGCCTGTGCCAGACCTCCCAGGCTTGGGTAGATGAGGGATGTTTTAAGAGCATTCAGTCCATGATGTAGATTTTGATACTCTGACAACCGTTCTCCACAAGGCATCCTCCTAGAGTCCGTTCACTTCTAAGACTCAATGCCTTGGATAAATCCTCTACACATACTCATCGTAAGCCTCATGTCACACACATTGCATCCTGGCCATTTTCTCTGACACACACCCTTTTGTGCTAACTAGACTTGCTTGGAGGACGTTGCTATAAAACATCTATAGAATATAACAGAACATATGCAGATTGACATCATGTATCTAGCACTAAAGTAAACAAGTACAAAGTTTGCCAGATCCGCATTTGCAATAGTGATGAACGGAGTAAATATGGTGTCTTCCTCTTTGGGGACACTGAACTTAACAAGCCCGTTATCATGCATAGGGAAAGCAGCAAGCGAACGTATTGTTTGGCCGATGCAAGTTCGTAGCATGGAGTTCTCTTTTCAAGGTTAGATTCAAGTATCGGCCGATCCCATAAACAGAACCTTGTGATTGGAAAGACTCCTAGACATCTTGAGGACATACCCTACATATGATAGCATAATACTGCATGGCCGACGAGTTGCGAGAAGTCCTGCTTCATCTACAAGAAGAGGACGCACTGCAAATAGGAGATTGGCTACAACATAAAACAAGAGAAAGAATTGGCAATCAAGCAGAGAGAGATAGTGAAATTCTAACAAAGGAAAATCTATCAAAAAGCACCCATAACTCTTTATGTCGCAAACATTCGACATAGAATATAAAATTGAATCTGCTTCCCTTTAAGCTTAATCAATATGCCATATCTCTTGTATTTGTCTTAATGCATGTTTTTTGTCTGACGCGGGGGACATATATTCACAACACTCGACGTTTCAATCGCACAAGCGCGACTCCATCTCGACAACACTACAAGATTCGTTATCTGCATCCAGCACCCCATGCTATGCGTTTTCTTGTCGGAAGACATAAACGTTACGGGACAAGGCACGGCTTCCGTGTCTTATAATTTTTGGAGAGACCACAATGCCAGCTCTCCACCGTACTTTTGTATGGCACCTCTGCATGACGTGCACTGTATACTTTGCATTTTCAATCTGTGATGTTTCATTGCAAGACGATATGTTTAACTATTCACATTGCTTTTTTGTAGCTAACTCAATTGTTCCCCAGCTTGCACATTGGATTCACTCACGATTATCAGGTCGATAGTGTAATTCAATTTTTATAGTCTGTTTATGCTTTCTGTGTCTTCTAGTTTGTCAAAGCTCCCTTAAATTTAATTTAGCCATAGGTTTTCCTCACCAGTGCATGCTCAATTTCGATCAACGTATCAATATATCAAGAAGACATGCATTTCTTTTCTCAGAGTTTGACAAGTGAAACTATATATTGAAATAAAGGAAAATTAACTACGCTTGATTGAGAATAAGATGGGTGTCTCAAAGATGGTTCCATGATTTAGAGACTAAATAGTCTCGATATTACTAGGTTGAATGGTGCAATCTGCAAACAACTACCAAAGTAAGTTAAGTTGCAACCTTTTTGCTCGATTCAATTAGCCCTTTCTCGTATATGGAGCACTATGGGACACAACTTGCTTCTTCCCAATGCTCATCAAGTCCCAAATAGAGCTATTATTAGTGCCTATCAATATGTTCTACTCATTTTCTCGTGTCACCACAACGAAACCCAAGATGACAGCAATCATAACCAACTAACCACGTAACCAACTGCACTCCAAAATCTATCAAATAATGTAGGGCAAAGGCCCACCAAACAAGCCTAGTTTTCGAACACCAAGGACTCCCAGCACATTTAGAGAATTTTACTTTTATATGAATATATATCAGCATCGTTTTGAGCTGAGGAACAACTCCCATAAAAAACTCATCTTCATGTTTGGCAAAAAAACAAGGAAAAATTACCAAAATACCCCTCTAATTTGTGGAAGTTCCAAAAATACCCCTCAAATTTAAAAAATTCCCAAAATACCCTTCTATCTATTTCAATTGGATTGCTCAAGATTCCTAATCTTTATTGTTCTTTGACAATGGAGAACTGTTGTTTAGTGCTTGGCATGTAATGCCTAAGAAATTACATGGCAATTATGTAAAGACAATTATGTGTAAAAATAATGAAGCAATTCATCTCCAAAGCCTACATAACCAGGTCAAATTCTAGTTTTAGTACCTTGTATTTATAGACAATCAGTCTTCTTATGAAAAGGTACATATATTTTTATCTTGGATTACTCTCACAACCCGGGGTATTTTGGAATTTTGGAAAATTTGAAAGGCATTTTGGGAAATTTTGACAAAATATGAAGGGTATATTGGGAATTTTTGAAATTTGAAGGGTAATTTGGGAATTTCCACAAATTAGAGGGTATTTTGGTAATTTTCCCAAAAAACAATTTACGATCGAGGCTCATTAGAAGGCTCGTACGAGATAGATTTAAAAGACGGAGCACTACATCAATATTAACGTGCAAGGGGTACAAGAGAGCCTATATCAATAGTAGCAGATGCACGAAGCTGAGACAAAAAACATCCTGCATGAGCTGAAGATTTTCGCGGACCACCTTGGCAGCGTGGCAGCTCTGCTGCAGTCTCTGCACCCGTTGCACGATGTCCCATACGCCATTTCCGATGCTCAGAAGCGGCACAGCGGCCGTGACCTCGCCTGAGATAGCCTTCCCTACGAGGTTACTCGTCGCCATAACACAAGAAAGCACGGACATGCACGCCTTGCTTCTGCACCCACTCCCGCAGCTCACCGTTACTCACTCAGTAAACTGGGGGGACCATCCAGCTCAAAGTTCTTCTTGAACCTTTCCGCTCTGGAGAAGCCTCTTCAAGACGCTTTGTATTCGGTTCGCGTCAAGCTGCTGCTGTATAGGGAGCACGTCTGAGATAAGCTTTATACCCTTCAGGTGCATCACATGATGGAGATTCTGCAGAAGACCGAGTATTGGACACGAGCTTCTGCGTCAGATGTCCACCCGCGGTGGTGAGACCGCCTGCAGCACCCAGCGCCACTCCCGCCGCCACCAACGGTAAGGTAATGCCGAATGTAAACGGAGCCAGAGCAGCACCCAGCATGGCCATTGCTCCACCTGCTGCAACAGCACTCCCACCTGCAGCGCATTACCCAATTTCATCAAGAAACAATTCTCTTAATATGTATCTCATGTAGTTAGTTCCTGCTTCACGACCATATACATCCGTCCGTTCATAATTATCATTCTTACCCACCTGCAACCTGGGTGATGCTTACGTTCGTGTGCATAGACTCCAGCTCTGGACAAACTCCCTCTATTTTGGCCTCGAGACGCTGTTGCTCCGCCTGCCACCCGTGCATGTCCATTGCTTCCAGCTTCATGAAGGAAGCCTCAATTCTTCGACGCAAGTCCTCCAGATGGCGCCATATTCAGGTTGCTAATTCAGCGAGCAGCCAGTAAAATCCCTGCAGAATAGCATCTACTTATACTCTTGATGTAGTTGGAGATACGACCAGATACAAACGATATGTCGAGATCTTTGAAGGATTCGCTGCATGATTACCCATGAGCGCATGATGGTAATAAGAGTCCCCGAGCAGTAATGCACCAGAATCCACAAAAATATCCGGCTTCTGCTGAGCAGTAATGCAGGTGAACAACAACATAATATGATGCCAACGTGCCCCTCAGGACACGGGGTCTTCAATGAATATCAAGCTGTGGGATCGACGCGGAAAACTAGGGCGTGCCATTGAAAACTGACCTCCACATTAATATAATGTCCAAATTGTCCCATGTAATGCGCCAATGTAGTTTGGATGTCTGTTTATCTATTCGTGTTCATGAGCTCAAATCAGTCTTTTTCTTGCCCTTCCCACCGTTTGGCCGCACTTATTAACATCCCTTGTGATTTAGAGCGTGGTTGCGTGAGGAAGCATGAGCACATGCGACAAGGCTCTTAGTGTTTTGGCGATTGCCCCCCGCCCCCCCTTCTCTCTTTATAAGTGACACGGGGTGTCATTCATGGGAACTACGGCAGGGGCGCGTTTTTGGCAAGGCGGGAGGCTTTGGGCCGTCGGATCAAACAGCAGAGGGGGGCAGACTTTTATAGCACTGCACTCACAAGCATTTCAAGCAAGCGCAACATGCGGGCTGGATAGGGAGCGCGAGTCTCAAGCGAGAGGTGGTGAGATCGAGTCCCAAGCGGGGGAGGTTGGGACGTTACATTTTTGCCATCCGTCGAGAAAGCCCCGTGACACTTATGAACGAGCCCCTCCCCCCCCCCCCCCCCCCACAAATTACATAAATGAGAAAGAGATGAATTATTTTTTGATTAGAGTTTGAGAAATTTGAGATGTTTTATTAGAGCACTTATAGTGTGAAACAAACTCACTTCTTGGCTTACCTAAAAGGCAAAGGTCATAGAGATTCCCTAATTGACTTGCATAGAGGGCAAATGTCATAGAAATGCTTGCGCTTTTTCTTTGGATAAAAATACAATTTATTTCTTTTTGGGTGTTCAAGAGTGGAGGTAGTGGAGTTAGGATATGGAGTGAGCTTGTTGAAGCGAGCTTCCTTTTGGGAGGAGGAGCCACCATTGCACCACCACTGTCGCCCTCATTGGCCACCAAAGTCATCCCACTTATCCCCCCTCATCCTCCCTATCCTTTGTCCTCCACTCTCCTACACTCTCTATCTCCCTCTCCTTGCCTCCATATTTCTTTCTCATTAACTTCTCCGCCCCCCCCCCCCCCCTCTCTCTCTCTCTCTCTCTCTCTCTCTCTCTCTCTCTCTATATATATATATATATCATCATCATCATCATACCTACCCTTGATTTCACTCCTCTCTCTCTATCTCCCTCTCCTTGCCTCCATATTTCTTTCTCATTAACTTCTCCGCCCCCCCCTCTCTCTCTCTCTCTCTCTCTCTCTCTCTCTCTCTCTCTCTCTCTATATATATATTTATATATATATATATATATATATATATATATATATCATCATCATCATCATACCTACCCTTGATTTCACTCTCTCTCTCTCTCTCTCTCTCTCTCTCTCTCTCTCTCTCTCTCTCTCTCTCTCTCTCTCTCTTTGTAACCCTAGCAGCTCCTGCTTCGCTGACCTCCCCCTAGGCGAGGGGCTATCTTGCGGGGGGTCCCCGGCTCTACAACGTTGCCCTACTCCAGCTTCAGCCCGAATAGCTCTGCGTCACAGCTCCAGCAATGTCGTCGCCTTGTCCCGCCACTATCGCACCATCCGCTGCTCCAGCAGCGTTCCCACGGGCTCCCTCACATACCCTCACGCTGTCCCTGCTACTCCCGTGCTCATCCCAACCCTCTGCAGCCTTGGCGACTCCTAGCTTTGCAGATGCAAATACAGTCGGCAAGCCTCAACTATGACACCAAACGGTGTCCATCAGCAAACTGTGTGGGCCGCCTCAGTTGAGCTCGAGCCCGTCGCCTTGGATTTCGAGAGCTCCCTCTCCTTTGCTTTTGAACTAGGTCATTTGACCCGCAGGCACCAAGTCTCACACAGTTTTGCGACAACGACTACTCCTAGCACACCGACTTCATGTGCATGCAAAAGTTTTCTTGTTGTGGTTGCTGTCCCCAGGAAGGACTCCTTCGCCCGCCAAGAAGCTAGAATCTCAACTCTTGAGACCCAAATCCAAGAGCTCATTAGGGAAAATGTAGCCCTCAAGAAATGCTTACACAATATTGAGGTCACAAAGGAAGAAGAGAGTCAAACTCTCCTTACAAAAGCACGAGAGGTTGAAGCCTCTATTGTGGAGTCCATCACGAAGGTTCAAAAGCAAGTCCGAGAAGTCACAGATGGCATCACACAAAAGACTGGCACCGAGTTAAAGGCCTCCCTCCAAGAGCGCCAACTACGGGAATCCCTCGGTCTTAAAGTGAGGATCGGAGGGCTCCCATCACTATGGTGTACCACCGAGGAGACTCTCGAAGAAGCGATCCTCAAGCTCAATGACATCTTGCAGCCAATCACTATCGAGCCCAACACAATCTCTTGGCTCAACGACACAAACAGACGCTTGCCACCTGGGTAATGCACACTTACCTAAGGACAAAGAAGATCGGTTGAGGCTTTTACGCCAATTGCGCCTCCTCAAGGGAACGAATTTATGGATTGATGAGGAGTTAACTACAAACCAACTCAAAATCAAAGCAAGCGAGCTCAAGAAAATACATGATGCTCGTAAACAAGGAAACTGGGCAGTCTATCAAGATGGGCGAGCCCTCATTCAGGATTTCAAACTCCTAAGAAGACCCTGTTGCTACCGACAATAGTAACCACTTATGTTTTTTTTTTCTCGTGTTGTCATTTTGTCCCCCTCCTTCCCATTTTAGGATACATGGCTCATGTGCCCATTTGTATGACCCCCTTTAAAGCTAGTACTCCCACGTCGAGCCTTTACACCAACCAATTGAGTTGTACTAGTCATATGATGGAGCTACCTTTGTAATAATTGTAGTTGGTCCCATAGGTCATATTTGACCTCCGAGGACGATAATCAATCAATCAATCTATCTCTCTCTCTCTCTCTCTCTCTATATATATATATATATATATATATATATATAAAAATAGATAGATGGATACACACACACACACACACACACACACATACATACATGCATGCATACACACACACAAACACACACACACACACATATATATACATACATGCATACATATATATACATGTGTGTGTGTGTGTATCTGCCACCTCCCCACTCTTGACATCACTAATGGAAAAATTCGTTAGAGAGAGAGACGGGGGGGGGGGGTTGGCAATATGTGGCATTTTCAATATTCAAAGCGGTACAATTGTAAGCTGAGACACATTTTTCCTAAACGTTGGTATTTGTGTGTGTGTTTGTATGAGTGTGTGTGTGTGTTGTCGTTTTAAATTTAATAAATACACACCAAGGAACAAGACGTTCAAAAGACGATTGGCTAAAGATGTCTAGGCAAAGATTTGTACAGAAACAACTCAGTCTTAGATTCATAACTGTACAGCATAATAAGAATGAGGTATCATTCCAAATGAGTTTATACAGAGGTATCAGAACTATCCCAATAGAATCATCAAGTGTTATCAAAGTCGGACTGGAGCATGCTAAACCTTTTTAAGCCAAGATATAATTCTCAGTTAGACTTGGCTATGTATGGCAGGCTTCAAAGAACCTATCAGCTGTTATCCATGTCAAACTTAAAAAATATTAGACTAGCTACTGTCCTACATATTAAAATATCAAGGTTATTTTTACATCATATTCCTGCTAGAGTTACACCATATGTTTCTTTTAAAAAAGTTTTTTTTTAATAATAACCATTTACTGTAAAAAATGTCGACTAATCCATAACATTCTATGTACTGCTTTCAGCTAATAACATGTATGGACAAAAACTTGCAATGCACCGTTTTGTAAATTCATTCTAATATATGCTCCAAGGTCGAGCCCTTCAAATAGAACAAACCAACAATCCATAGTAAAACAGAATGGCTAGAAATCTCATTGTACCCAAATGTTTTTAATACAGCAGTTAGTATTGAAGTTTTTGTTAAAGCAAGCTCATTAATTACATCAATCAAGCCCTATAAAAGTTTAAATTAATCCATTTTTTCCATATGCCAGGAAGTTGTATTAGCAGAAATCCAAAGTATCAACCATTAGACCAGAAGATATTTCCGGCTTACCAACCAAAAAAGATACTAGAGGATTTATTGGCTCAGAGTCAAATCTATCAAAAGATGGTAGTAAGAACCAGATTTTAACTCTAATATGAGAATATGTATGTAAGTATAGGTTTACCAATCAAAGCTAGATCTTTGACTATACACAGCAAGGAAT
>NC_140935.1:13540997-13570997 GCF_014529385.1 Adiantum capillus-veneris | reverse complement strand
ATGCATGGGATTCAGCCACCAGGTCTTCTCCAGGGTTCACCTTCCACTCTCTATCTCATCAAGGATCTTGGTCTAGATTAGATAGGATTTATTCTATTGGATCTGCTGGTTGCCAAACTCTGAAGATATGCAAGTGGATGTCTTCTCTGCTTTGTTTGATCACTTCCCAATTATATTGCTGTTGACTGATGTGAATCTTGGCACTATGCTTTCATTTGTTCATTCTAAACCTTTGCTAATAAACAATTTAGTTCTGAATCACAAGAATTTTAGACATCAGATTGAATAGCTGATGCAGCAGGCTTCTGAAATGCATAATAAGCCTTTGTCTAGTTGGCTGTGTATAATAGTTGGGATGCAACAATGTATCAGATTTGTAGGAAAACTTATCAAGCAACAAGGAAACCTGAAGTTGAAAAAGGCCATTGATATGGATGAGACCCTGGTTGCTAAAGCAGGTTGCACTGCACTGTGTCAGAAAGAAATGCAGGACTTGATGGAAGCCTGAATAGCTATTATGGATTGGGAACTGGCTCAAACCAAAACATAGAGATTTTTGTGCAGACAATGGTATTGGCAGATGGAAATGATGTCTCCAAAAGCTTTTATAAGAAATTGAGATGCAAAGGCAAAAGGCAAAATTTGACAGCTCTTCATCAGGATGATGGGCCTTCTCTCACCATTGATTCAGAAATCCTTGAAATGGACACTAAGTACTACAATGAATTGTTCAATGTCAAACCTTGTTACGGCATTAGCCGCACATGCGGTCCTGCGGAGGTCTAGACACTGCGGATCAGGAGTCATGCGGTATGCGGCGGACGTAGCAGCAGTTCTTCACAGGATATCATGGGACAGGAGTGTGTGCACCGTTCGCGATCTGCGCTGGAGTAGCGGTTGTATATGGAGGGGCATACCTGTCTTTTGATGTAACTCAACTAATTTCTAGGATATTCATGGCATCTACTCTTGTAACTCTGTTTCTGGATCACACATGAATGAAGCAAGAGGTGTTATGTGCTTGCGTACTGTGTACTTACTTCTATTGTCATTCTATATGTTGATGTTCATATAATGTAGTTGCGGGTATTCATTCCCGTACTGCCTATTGCTCCTTTGCGGGCAATAGCCATTACATCTGGCGACCACGATGCGTGATGGACGACCTGCGATGAATATGCATGCACACTAGGTCGCAAGGTCCGCTTGACCCTGTGGTTACAATTGTAGGAAGACGTCAGAGGAGAGGCGGTTCGGATGAATTTGTTTTTTCTTCACCGCAGATTGAGCAATCTGTATCTCCATCACCAAGCCCGGTGCGTGGTAGGCGGTTGTGGCGAGAGAGGCGTACTCCACGCAATCAGTCATGTCTGCCTGTTGTACGTGCACCCTCACCCACATAGGTTGCTCCACCACCGTCTCCGGTAAGCAGTCCGAGGGTATCTCCGTCACTGTCTCCACCTCCTAGTGCTCATCAGCTTTTCCCGGGAGGAGGAGGTACAGTTGGGCAAGGGGTGATGGCTCATCCTCAAATTAAGTATAGTCGGTTTCGAGGTCTTTCAAGCAAAGACCCTGATGCACATTTGCGCCAATTCAATAAAGCTTTTGGATTGAATCATCCTGGGGTGGTGATTCCTCTCCATCAACAATCAGTGTTTGAATCTAAACTCTCGGGGAAAGCTGCGAAATGGTTGTTCGAATACCCTGATGATCATTTTCAGATGTATGCTAACGGATCCATAGCGTTTCTACGAAGGTTTCAAACGGAAAAGATAGTCCCTCAACATTTGGAAAAGCTTCGAACGCTTCGGCAGAAGTCATTGCCAGTGGAGGATTACGCTGCAAAATTTCGGATGCTTTTGCAGAGGGTACCTCAGGCACAAAGGCCGACAGCCAAAGTGTTGAATGATTATTTTTTGCGGGGGCTCAACAAGGATCTCAGAACGGCTATGGCGACAATTAATGAAACCACTGGATCAGACTCCTCCAGTACTTCAATATGAACCATAGCCACACTAGGCTATCTCCCTGCAACGCGTTCCTCCTTCTTCTGATCGTATTCCATAGCTTCAGTACACTAGGATCGCCAGTGTCCATCCCCCAATCAGAATAGGCATGTCTTGGCATGGGGCGATTAGGATCACGGCCACCTCTTTCGCGACCTCGTCCTCCCCCTTGACCCCGTCCTCCTACTTGACCTTGCATAGACGTCTCTGATGTATGAGCATGAGCCATCACCACAGCAGGCACTTGTCCCTGCCCTGTCTGTGGTTGTTGCCAGGTAGAAGAGTCCCCTTGACTCCGACGACCCCGGCCATTGAAATAACATTCCACTGTATTATGAGTATTGGTCGTGCAAATCGCACACAACTTCTGATTCATTGCGCACTCCTGAGCAGCATGGCCTGGATTCCGACATTGGGTACACCATAGTTCCTTCATACTTTTAGCCACCGCAGCCGATTCCGACGATCCGGATGAAACACCTTTCCTGTGACGCTGGGATTTTTTCCGCCATGTATCTTCCGATTCTTTTCCCGAATCGCTGTTGCCTGAGTCCGAGGAATCTGATACTGCGGATTCCGACTTCGAACTATCACTACCGCTGTCTTGCGACTTCCAATGAGATTTCTTCCTGTCTTTTTTCTTTGAATTCTTTGGAAATTCCGTATCCTCTAAAACCTCTCCTGCTACTACAGCCCTAGCAATTACATTATCCAGTGGAGTAATGCAAGAAATTGAGGCCATGAGATATCAGGACCCTTACCTCTCATGTCTTCCAACAAGTTGTATGGAGCCATACCATGTCCAAGAGGGAAGTCTTGGAGGTTGATACGACATCGAGTCCTCTTGGTTTCCTTGGTCTCCTTTGCCTTCTTTTCTCGTCCATGATCACTTTGTGATGTAACTCCTTCTTTCTCCTTACCTTTTCCACGGCCACGCTTAATGCCAGTTGCTTCCATGTCCACCTCGTTGGAATTTGTCACCTCTACCACATGCACATCTGGGTCTGGCAAAGGCGAAACTCTTTCCACTCCTCGTGGAGGTGGTCTTGCTCCATTTGGCCTTTGTAGAAGCCGTGGTTGTTGACTAGTTCCTTCACCTACATTCATCATTGGGTAATTCAAGTTAAGTCTCCCTGGCTAGCTCGCCATGGGGCCAAGCACAATTATACATCCCATGTCTAGACTCTCCGCAATTCCAACATTGCAAGACTCTTCTAGGTCGTGGTGGCTCTCGCTCTTCTGCTTTCTTTGTTTGTCCCTTGGGACCTACAGCTTGTGCAAGGTGGATTGCCAATCTGCTTAAGGAGTCATTTAACTTTTCAATTACCTCCGATGTTACCTCAGGAATCTCTCTAGATGTGAATGCTTGCAATTTTCCCTTAGATTTAGGACCCTCTATTGGAACCCATGTCCTTATGCACTTGAGTTTTCTATACTTCTCAACAGCCCTAGTTTCAGCTGCATCAAAGGTAGGAGGTGCACCTGCCTCAACTTTTATCTTGAGTTTGGGAAAGAGACTGGCTATGAACCTCTCCTTCTTTAGGAACTTTTCACCATGACCAGGGTTAGCAACATTTCTCACCCATACAGCCCAAAGACGTAGAAACTCTTGTTTATACATGTAGTAGTCATCTAAGTCTTTCTGTTTGTGAGAAACAATGTCTTGACATAGCGTTTGAGTGTTTTGGGGATCAAAAAATTATCTCTTGAAATGATTCACAAGTTCCATGTTATTCCCTTTAACTTCCTCAGGCAAAGAGTCAAACCAAGTGCTAGCATCTTTCCTAAGGACCACCTCAAACATTTCTACTTGTTCTTGATCCGTTAATATCCTCTTGATACAGCAAGACATCTTGAAATTTGCTAAAAATAATTATGCATCCTCTCCAGGCTCTCCAAAGAAAAGAGGATATCCGTACATTTGGCATTGGGCCTCTATTACATCAGTTTCAAACTAACAACACGTTTTTTTCTTTCTTAAATATTTTCTAAATTGCAATCTATTCTACAACAAAATAAAAATATTCACATCAAATGACCTATGATAATCAATAAGAGGCAGGATGACAGGGTTTAGTGACGCGAGAATTTCTCCTACTCTTTGGGCATCAAACATGAACACCATACGTTGTTGAAAATGGAATTTTCTACTAATTACAATGTTTATTCTAATATGTGGAGTGAAATGGAAGGGGAAAACCTCTATTCCTAGGCCATTATCCATTGTCTATGAATGACCTAATGCTTAAAACAAAACAAAAATATAGACATCCAAACTAAAGTCATACCTAATGAGAGGCAAAATAAAAGGATTTACTGAAGCGTTTATATCGGCCAACCTAAGAGGACCTAAAATTCTAAAACTTACACGCTGAAATTGCAACTTAGTACTAAAAATTATGTGTACCTTTTGCCTTGCAATGGGAATGAAAGGATCATACGAATTCTCGTGATTCATTGCAAACTACTTGATTATGCTAAAGGTTGATCCTACACAAAAATACAGAAACCCTCTTCAATGGGGGCAACAAATTATGGTGGTCCGGGGTGGGCAACAAGAGAGGCGACCTCTAAACACCCCTCAAGGCTCCCGTGCTGCTCAATTGGGGCTGGGGCAACCACAAGCACAACACAACAACAAACCCACAGCCAAACCCAAACAAGATAGGGGCACCATCTAGTTATGGTATGCGAAATAGGACGCAATAGATATTTTTTCACAACCAAGAAGATGTACCACAAAACACACACAAGCAACTCACACCAAGACACACACAAAATGGAATAGAGAGAGCTAGAGCAAAGGGAAGAGAGAGAGGAATGGATCTTGCATAATACGTTATTTGTGACTTGCAAATGGAGATGGTTCGTTGTGATGCTCTCGTAGAGCTTGTACAAAACACACTCAATGCTTAGTGAATGCTAAACGTTGCCAACACACACACATTGTCTTAGGGTGTGGGAGACCTCTCACCACAATACCCTCTTACAATGGACACAAAATTGGCAATGAAACACACTAAAAAAATTTCTAAAACAAGATCAAATGATAGAAACTCCGAAGATACAAGTCACCTTGAATTCACTAAACCATATCGCACAAGTGGAAGGACGAAGATTTGAACGTCGTATCATGCCTTTGATGCACCAAACCTCAATTTATTGATGATGGAGGAACATATACAATAGTGGTTTTGAGATTTTTGAACTCACGCTCTCTCACTTGTAATGTGTAGCTTGAAAGCTTCTCTCACACCAAACGTGAAGCTCACAAAGTGGTTACTACACCTAAGTCTCTCCTCACGCATAGAGTGTTGGGGTTTCATGGGAGATATTAGAGGTTGTTTTACATTAATGAGAGGGGACTATTTATAGGTTGGAGACCCTCATTACGATTATTTGGAAATCCTAAATTACAAGCTAACAAATCAAGATTATAATTTTCTTTGAATATCAAAACATTGTGGGCCTTCTTTGTTTGCTTGAGTCATGGATGTGGGCTCAAAAGAGAGAATTATTGATGATAGATAAAGTGAAAGTAGAGTCTTAAGGAAGGAGAGAGAGATAGAGAGTTACTATGCACATGTCTTGAGGTGAGGTGTCTTTTATGGTTAGGTCAATGGCTATTTTGTGTTAGTATGTTAGTGGTTAGTGCTAGTAATCACTAGAAAGTTATTGATATATTTGCAACGGGTAGAATGAGGTGGATGGTTGAAGTAAGATGGTTGAATTAAGTGAGGAAATCCTTGTGATGGTGAAGTTTGAAGAAGTACTTACTTGTGTAGGTTCCCAAAATGACTATTGATCATCTTCTTCTTCTTCTCTTCTTTATGCCACCGCCGTCAAGGTTGATTACCGCGATGAAAATGGAAATTTGGTTGATGATATTTCTCAATTTTCAGAGGTTAAGCATGGTTTACATGCTGAATTTTATGTATATAGAGAAGGGATAAGATGGAATTGTACTTTGGAAGTAATAGAGAGAGGCATAAAGATAGTGTATGTACATGTAGAGCTCATATGAGAGCTATGGAAGTAAGAGGGGAGTTTAATGGTGAAGAAGGTGACAGAAACCATGGAAGGTGCAGGTTTGAGTGAGGGATCGAGAGGAATGAGTGTGTGTGTGTCTATAAGTGTGGAAAGAGGTGAGAGAAGACTATGGGATATCAGAAATCACCAAAATGTTTGAGGTGATTATTAAGCTCTTGGTCCACATTTTCTCTTTTGACCACCGCTTCAAATGTAGACTGGAGATAGATATAAAAAATCCCACCAAAATACCTATTTTTCTTCACAAAAAAGTCTTCAGTGGCCCCCCTTTGCTTGAATTTGCATATGGCTCCAAAGGTGATCCCCTTCTTGCATTAGAGCATGACCTAATTGATTCTTAGGGGTTTGAAAATATGCACGGTTGTGGATTATGCATAAATATAATACATGGATATGATGGGAAAAATAGACTATATATATAAATAATTATGTAATCTAGAATAGTGTTAGCTATATATATATATATAAAATGGAAAAAAGAGATATATGAAAATATAAGGAATCAAATGAGGGGACCCTCATTTTTATTTATTGAAGTATATTTATTTACAAGAGATAAGAAAAAATAACTCTAGGAAATAGGAATTTAGTGAAAGGCAGTGAGACTGATGGTGTAAGGTATTTTTGAAGTTTTCCCTTGGAGTGGATTCACACCAAAAATAAGAGAAGCTTGCTTGAAAATATATTTATATGAACTTAAGAGTATGCAGAATGTTAAAAAAATTTGTGGTAATGATGAGTCAATGTACATAGCATACATAGGCAAATAACGCACACATAGACAGAAATATTTAAATAAATACCAAAATAATTACGAAAATTTCTTATATTTAGGCCCTATATACAATACAATATTTACAAACAAGTGGGCCATAATATATTTTATTTTTTTTTTAATTTTATTTTTCTAGCTAGCTAGCTGAGGGTTTTAAGGAAATATGTGAAAATTTCTCTAACTCACATACGCCTATGTATAGTGAAAGGGTAAGAATAGCCACAATGTTTAGGTGATTTTGGTAGGGTGAGGTAACTCACTATGGCAATTACAAAGAGCCAAAAAACGGTTATCACTAGTGCACAGCCTAGTGGCGGGCACCTACCTGTGCAGCCCTTGGAGTCCTACATGATTTCTTATCCAGCTCCTCCCCTCACCGACTACAAAAGTACTCGTCTCACTGTGTTTATTCTTGGGCATCAATTCTCAGGTGTCATAGTGGATGGTGGATCTGGGATCAATCTGATGCCAAAATTTACTATGTTGGCTTTAGGTTTGCAGCCTTTCCGCCCTGCTCCATTCACTTACATTGGCGGACCAGAGGACAATCTATCCAGTAGGCATAGTAGATAAGGTGCCTCTAGAGAAATACATTTTCCCTAACTTAAGAAAATAAGGGCAAACTTGAAATTCTCTCGATTTTGAGGTCAAATTCAAGTGTTCCTCTGATGGAAGCCGTCGTCCTTGGTGAACCTATAACACATCACCTGAAGGGGGACGAAATCTCCTCTGCATGAGCTCGCCAATGATCCACCCTTCCTCTAACATCTCCCGGGTCTGATTCCCCGCCCCCTCAAAAGCACTTTGCTATGTCTATGTCGAAAGATTTACCCTTTGGGAAGCTTCCACAAGGATGGTTACAAGAGGATTATGCAGAGTTTCTAATCAATCAAACACCATCCCATGATGTCTCAAAGCTCCAAGAGGCAGCTCACTTTTCAACTTCCGAAGCACCCTCACAGTCACACCTCCTGATTCAATCAAAGAAGTCAACCTAGGCGACCCTGACAACCCTCAGCACATCCTCTTTCCAGCTTGTTTATGGGAGAATCCCACTTTACTTGATCAGGTAGTTTCATTTATACACTCTTTTAAAGATGTTTTTGCTTGGTCCTACAAGGATTCGGAATGGATCCCACCAGAATTGGGTGTCCACACTATCCCTCTGGTTGAAGGGGCTAAGCCTGTCAGAGGCCGAGCTTACAAGCTCAACCCAAAGTATACAGAGCTGTCAAGTCAGAGCTAGAAAAAATGCAAGAGGCAGGGATAGTTGTAGCTGTGGAGCACTCTAAGTGGTTATCACCCATGGTGATAGCGCTTAAGAAGTAGTCCAATAAAATCCGTGTGTGCGTAGATGACCCTGCTCTTAACAAGGTAACTATGCCATATGGTTTTCCCACACCTTTTACTAAGAAAGTTCTAGAAGATGTAGCAAGGCATGTATTGTACAGTTTCATGGATGGGTTCAGTGGATACAATCACTTGGGCATCCATCGAGGTGATCAGATTAAAACGGATTTCGTGACTGAGGGCACACTTCTAGGCCATCTGGTGTCGGCCAAAGGCTTAGCACCTGACCCAAAGAAGATCGTGGCCATCTTGAAGTTACCACCTCCCATCAACCCAAAAGGTGTTCAAAGCTTTGTAGGCCACGCAAGCTATCATTTCAGGTTTATACAAATTTATGCACAGGTGGCTCAACCATTGACCTGACTCACTAGTGCTATTGTACCCTTCCAATGGTCAAAACCCATGGTTGAAGCCTTTGCATACCTCAAAAAATGCCTCACTGAAGCACCTATTCTAGTGGCTCCATATTGGTCTCTCCCTTTTCATGTGCATAATGATGCCACTCAACTAGCTGTGGGTGTTTTGCCAACTGAGCCTAGTAAGGAGTACAACGTGGATCGCCTTGTTTACTATGCAAGTCGCCTGCTCACCAATGCAGAGAGTAACTACAACAACACAAAAAGGGAAGGTTTGGTATGGTGTATCCTTTACAAAAGTTTCGTGATTACTTGTTAGGAGTTCACTTCACTGTCATCACAAATCATCATGCATTACGCTATCTTCTGAATAAACCCCAAGTTGCAGGAAGATTCTGGAAGTGTCTACTGATATTCCAAGAATTCAATTTCAAAGTAGTTCTGGTTCCAGGCAAGCGGAATGTCATGTCCAGCCATCTCTCTTGCATACATACACGTGAGCCCGATACTGAGGTTGATGATGACTTTTCAGATAGTCATCTCTTCACTACAAGAGGTTCTTCATATTAGCGACGCTTATAGCGACGCTCATAGCGACGCCGGCTGGGGTAAAAAAAATAACCGAGCGCGCCCAAAAACTCAGATCTCAGATCTGAGTTTTTCGATGCCCTCAAGCAAAGAGCAGGTAACGCTCTCCCTCACTCTCTCTCTTTCTCTCTCTTTTTCTTCTCCACACACACACACACACACACACACACACACACACACACACACACACGAGGAGAGGAAGGAGAGCCAGGTATGCTCCTTCCCTCTTCTCATTCTCATGTTCCCTTCCCCTCTTTCTCTCTCCCTCTCTTTCTCTCTCACACACACACATACACACACACACAGTGTTTTGTGAGAGAGAGAGAGAGAGAGAGAGAGAGTACAAACAAAAACAAAAACGCACACACACATACATAAACAAAGAATGCACACACATTGAGAGAGAAAAAGAGAGAGAGCATGCATAAACAAAAAACGCACGCATTGAGAGAGGAAAAGAGAGAGAGAACATGCATAAACAAAAAACGCACACATTGAGAGAGGAAAAGAGAGAGAAAACATGCATACGATCCAAAAAAACGCACACACATTGAAAGAGAAAGAGAGAGAAACTAATTTAACGTCGTAGGAAACTAATTAAAATTAAAAGACCTAAAGATCTAACCGACGAGGAGTTGAACTGAAGACCTATTATTCAAGAGAGAAATGGCATAATCAATCTATCATACTTGGCATGGGTGATAGAAAGGTTATACCGTTTATCTCTTTTTATTGGCACACACATCCACACACGCGTACACACACAAGAAGAAGAGAGTTATAACGTCGTAGGAAACTATCTTAAAAGACGTTAAAGATTAGGTTATATGTAGACTTACATTAAATTAGATTTAGGTTTATTTTTAACTAGATTTACGTTTATTTAAGCTAGATTTAGATTTACGTTATATTAGATTAGATTTAGGTCTCCATAGACTGCGATGCCTACATGAAGCGGGTGAAGAAAGCCCTCAATGGAATATAGGGTATTGCTGTCTTCACTCATGGTGGGCTCCGTCGATCCAAAAGTACTGGTGAAATGTCTTCAGAAGATAGGGAAGAAGGTGGATCTTCAGGGCGGCAAGAGTCACTACATCCCCGACACAATGACCATCTAGACAACCTCTAGTCATTAGACTTACGTTAAATTAGATTTAGCTTTATTTTTAGTTAGATTTACGTTTATTTAGATTTACGCTTATTTACGTTAGATCGAGTCCACGCAAGAATTACTTACGGTTTAGGGTTTAGAGTTAGACGAACAGTGAAAAGATCTACTGTGAAAAGATGTTAAGATGAAGTGAAGTGCTACAGCTAGAGAAGAGGCAAAGGGATTTTGTCCACTACATGCAGTATCATGTAGACGTGGGTGTGTAGATTTCTTGTACCCACAAATATAGGTATTGACCAATAAAGACGAGATGATAACCCGGTGGTTCTGATCTCCGTGCACCTCTAGACCGAGGTGTGCGGGGATTGGACATGACTAGAGAATGTGAGATAAAGAGAGAGAGAGAGAGAGAGATAAGACGAAGAATGCCAATAGAATATTAAATTTGTTGTCCAGGTTATAAGTTTTTTATCCTCATTATGAGTAGCGACGAGGAATATGTGGGACCGTCCAATCGAAACACCTATCTCTCAACGAGGGTCTTATGTCCTTGTAATCAATGCAAGCATGCTGTGCGACGGACAAGACGTGTTTCTTTGCAGCACGTTCGCGAATTTGGCGAGTTCGATCCATCTATTATAGATCGAGTTGTTGCCAATTATAACTCGTCGGACTCTGACGCTGGCCAACAAGCAGCAATCTTGCAACCCAATAGACGTGTTCGCAGGCGCTTTGGTCAAGCAGCATATGTGAGGCCACAAGATGTAGCCTCTGACAGCTCGGGGGATGATCATGCAGAGCACATTCCCAACGAGGCAATGTCTGAGCCCGAGATTGATGAAATGATCGAGACGATCATGGATTCAGAAAGGCTTATCTATGATGATATGAAAATTGAAGCCGATACGTCATTGTATAATGGAGCACGTATGTCTAGATTGAAAGCACTCCTGGTTCTTCTCAACATGCAGGCAACGTTTGGATGGAGTGACACTAGCATCACAGCGCTTTTCAGGTGATCTATTACAATTAGTTTACTTTAATAGAACTCTAAATGTATAATGATCTGATAGATTTTTACACGACTGTATCATATTTTTATGTTGTGTAGATTGCTGAAAGAGCACATACTACCAGCTGACAATGTGATGCCAGATTCCCGAGATGAAGCAAGAAAGATTTTGCGAAACTTGGGGATGGATTACAATTCTATCCACGCTTGTCCTAATGACTGCATTCTTTTCAGAGGGGAATACACAGACATGGAGAAGTGTCCGAAATGTGATTCCGAAAGATATCGAGTAGATCTCCACGGGACAAAAATTCCACAAAAGGTTTTGCGACATTTTCCTTTGCTTCCTCGCATCAAGCATTTCTTCGAATGTAAGTCCATGGCCGCCCTAGCATCATGGCATGAGGAGAATAAATCTTCGGATGGTGTGCTACGAATTCCTGCAGATTGCGCAGCCTGGAAACATATAGATGGAACATGGTCGGATTTTGCCAGGGAAGCTCGAAATTTGCGCTTAGGCCTGGCTATGGATGGCGTAAATCCATTTGGTCAAAGATCAACATCTTACAGTGTATGGCCCGTTGTCATCGTCAACTACAACATTCCCCCGTGGTTGACTACGAAGAAGGGGCACCTATGGCTAAGCTTGATTGTGCCAGGGCGATATAAAGTGGGGAATATGGATGTGTATCTTCGTCCACTATTGGAAGAGCTACAACAATTGTGGATTGGCATAGAGGTGGTGGATATGAGCCGACACACAGGACGACGGAATGCTTTGATCAGAGGTATTCTAATGTGGACCATGCATGACTATCCCGGGCTAACAGAATGCTCAGGTGATCTATTGACACTCCTCACTCAGACACTGTAAATCTTGTTTTTTCCCATAGTTGATCTATTATCATGTGTATACATGCAGGGCTTCAAACAAGCGGATACAGAGCATGTGTCACATGTGGACCTAGACTGAATGCACGTAGGGCACCCTCACTGAAGAAGCAAATCTACGAAGGTCATCAAGCGTATCTTCCAGAGAATCATGTGTTACGCGACGGCTTTTTGGGAAGAGAGCCACCAAGGATGTCTGCACAAGCATGGTTAGAGCAGAAGGAGATGTGCGATGACGGATTGCCTCCAGGGATGAAGAGACTATCTCTATGGTACGAGTTACCATACTGGCCCCGACTCGTGATCAATCACTTGCTCGATCCAATGCACATATTCAAGAATGTGGGTAATCTACTATGGGACCATTTGACCGGCAAGAAAGATACTTTGGGAGCCAGAGTTGACCTTAGAAATGTGGATCGTATGGAGCAATATTGGCCGCAAACAGCGTCTGATGGATCGATAAAACTCCCTAAAGCACCATGGATTTTCACAGGAGCCCAAGAACGCAAAGTAAAAGAGGCCATTCGATCTTTGCGGACCCCCACTGGCGTAATGCACTCGCTCCGAACGTGTTTTACTAAAGAAGGAAAGCTTACCGGTTTGAAGTCACACGATTGGCATAAAATGTGTCAGGTACGTTCATAGTGGACTTTAATATCATTGCATAAAATGTGGACTTTAATATCATTGCTACACATACTTTACAGTTTATCTTACCGGTTGCCATTGAGGGATGTTTGTCTCTCGACATCCGTAACACAATCTACAAACTTGCAAAGCTGGTGCAATGGATCTCACAAAAGGAGATCGACGTAGACTCCATACCATTCGCCAAACTAAATGCTGCGGAGCTTGTGTGCATGTTTGAGAAACATTTTCCTACTACAATGCTAACCATTCAGGTGCATCTTCTTGTTCACATAGTTGATGAGGTGGAAATAGCTGGCACAGTTCATTCCAGATGGATGTTCTTCTTAGAGCGTTTCATGAAAACGCTTAAGGGATATGTGCGTCAAAAGGCACGTCCGGAGGGTAGCATGGCAGAAGGTTGGTTGGTATCAGAGTCCCTAGTGTACATTGGAGAGTGGCTAGACGGATTTGATAAATCCCGGGACACGCTATGGCGAACCATAGATGATGAGCGCATATCTGGGATTGTCATGTGCAATCTCGGTGTTGAGAAGAAGATGACGGAAGATCTAGAGGCTAAAATCAACCGATTTTGCATGCTTCACAATCCAGTGATGCAAAAGTGGATTTCACAATATGAGGATGCAAAGCAAGAGCGACAAAGGGCACGAATCGAGTGGAGACGGGGAAGACGACCACCGATGCACTATCCAGCGGTTCTGGAGAGCCTACCAACCTTCATGATCTTAAGATGGTTGCACAACCAATTGAAAAGCGCACAACAATGCGGTGACGAAGTGACTGAAGAAGAGTGGGAGTACTCTCGGGGTTGCGCGACCAAGGTAAGTTTGCAATGTACGACTAGCAAGTGACTTTATTTATAAACGTTTGAACGGCCACTCATAATCTTTGTTCGTTGTAGTATAAGTCATACACAGCAGCATGGTGTAAAGGTCGACATTTTAGGGTGGAACGAATCGACAAAAAGCGTTTTACTCAAGATTGTGGAATCATGGCAAAATTTGAACAGTCTAGTCGACGACGTTCCTCTGATGCAGATCCCGTGGTGGCGGAACTCACTTACTTCGGCACGCTGCAAGAGATTTTGAGGATCGATTACAGAGGATTTTTTGTCGACTTGTTCGACGTGCAATGGTTCAAGATAATCATGGAGGGTCGAAACGCTACTGTGCGTAGAGGAGAGTCTGGTTTTCTTGAGGTGGATTCTACTAAGAAATGGACTGACCTAAGAGACACTTTCGTACTACCCGAGCATTGTGAACAAGTAAGTATATAAATAGTGAACATCCCCCTTTTACAAGTTATGTGCTTGAAAGCTCTCATGTAAGTTATGTGGCTCTGGCAGGTAGTATTTCATCCTACAAAGTCTACATCAAACTGGTGGTACGTCATAGAGGTAGCCCCTCGTAGTGCAAGGACGTATGAAGGCTACCATGTGCCAATCACAACGACATCAATGGAGGAGATTAGAGAAGATGCTCAATCAGAAGCCGCTGCGGTGGTGCCAGACGAGCATCAAGATGCTACTACTCTATATGGGGTGCATGCAGAGGAGCTACAAAATGAAACAGAGGATATGTGTTTAAACGGAGAGCTCTATATAGATATAGGAAGTTATGCTGAGTTATGCGAGGATGAGAGAGAGATCTCTTAAAGCCACAAATATTGTATTTGAACAATTTTGCTCCGTGCTGTAAAAGCTCTGTTTTCGACTTGCCTCTTCTATCACTCGATTCATTGCGTCATTGTATTTATATGCGTCATTACGTCATTGTATTTAATGGTCTTTGCGTCATTGTCTACTCTATTCATTCAATATTAAGTTTAAATATTCGTGTGTTTAATGCAGGTATGGATGATGAGGAGTTTCTTTCTTCTTTGTCACCGTAGCAGAGACAGTGGTACGTGGAGCGTCATCGCTCTGGCGCATCATCGCGCGTTCCTACACCATCCGCATCTCCCTCTCTTTCGGAGCATTCGGCGCGCTCCGAAGCTTCGGCGTCGACGAGACGAGCGTCACACTCGTCTAGACACCGGCGCTCTAGTGGTGGCGGTGGCGGTGGCGGTTGTTGTGGGGATTCCGCCACCGATGCCTCCACACCGCCTCGTGTTCTACGAGGCTCTTTACCCTCCCCTTCTTTGCCCGCCCCCACACCAGCCACAGCATCGCCGTCTACGCCAGGTTTTGCACGGCTGACTGTTCCTAGAAGCTACACACCTCTACCTACTCCGCCAGGAGCCACCCCACTCGACACTCCTCGCTTCGGGGCCCAGACGCCGGTGGAGACACCTGACGTCCGTACCCCCATCGACACGCCGCTAGAGACCCCTGTCGGGACACCCAGGTTCACGCGTCACCGGCCAGAGGGCTTGCCTTACTCCGTCGACATCAACGGCGGCATCATCATGGATGATGACGGCAAGAAGGTGATCTCGCGCATGCGTGGTCTTTGCTCTCAGCTGTTTAGACACTATATACTAAACAAATGGAGTGAAGTACCAAGTGATTTAAAAAACAGAGTCATCAGCATACTTCATGATGAGTTTCCCGTTCCAACACGGGATCAGCGCTTCAATGAAGACCTGATGAAGATTCGAATGCGCGAATACTGCAAACACAAGCGTTCCGAAGTGCAAAAAGCAATCAAGAATGGGTGGAACAGGCCAGATTGGCTGGCCAAAGAAGATTGGAAGAATGCGAAGAAAGCAGCGCGCGAGAATCCCGACAAGTGGAAGCAACAAAAGGATGCAGCCAGAGCGCGAGTAGAGGCAGGGAGTTCGCACCACTTGGGGAGCGGTGGATGGGCATCATTTGATGCCGATTTTGTAAGTCTTTTCACATTGCTCTTTATGCATGTTCGATAGTTTAGGGTTTATGAGTTTTTTAGTTCTAACATAATGAAATCTTTGTATGTTTTGACAGTGGTCGATGACAGGACGTGATCCCACACCGTACGAGCGCGAGTACGCAGGCAGGAAGGGCTTAAACGCCCTGATGGACATTCTCAGTTCTCGCGGCGGCATGGTTAGTATTAGGGTTTACTCTTTTTTATTTTTTGTATTGTTTTATAAATGTCGTTATATGTTTATATTTACTGAAAACTATCTTATTGTCTTTTTTTGCAGAATCCGACAGATACGCCGCTTGGACGCGATGAGATGTCTGACTAGACGACGTCAGTTTAGCCGTAGCTAGATAGCATTAGTTTAGGGTTTCTCATAGCTTATGTATCATGAGACGGATTTTATACGTCTTTTTGAACCATGTATATTATTACATTTGTCACCGCAGTTCCTTTTGCCAATAAATTCTTTATGCCTATGATGTTGTACAATTGTCATTATTACATTTGCCAATCAATTCATTTTGCTTATGATGTGTACAATTGTCAATTTTGCAAACAATGCGTCTTGTGGGTCACTATTTTGGGTCTCTTATTTACTTTTGCACTTTTTTTAAAAAAGTGAATCAAGTACAATATGGTTGATGGGTGGCAGGGCATTCAATGCCCTGCCACCAAAAAAATATTCTCTCGGGCGTCGCTATTTATGGCTCTGTAGCGTCGCTATAGTCTTCTGTGAGACCGTCGCTATAGGCGTCGCTATAGGTGTCGCTATATGCGTCGCTATATAGCGACGCTGATAGAGACGCATATAGCGACGCTCTCGTAGCGACGCTCGTAGCGACGGTTTTAGCGACGCCGGGGGTTATAAAAACCCAATGTATTTCCGTCGCTAACAGCGTCACAAGAGCACACAACCTCTTGTAGTGCTTTAAGGTCGACACGACCCGAGAATGGTATGGAGATGTGTTATATCTTCTCTCTATTGGCCTATATCCTGAGAATGCTTCTCCCTTGCAAAAAAGAAGACTCTTGCTATAGTCTAGACCCTTCTCTTTGATTGGCAGACAGCTCTACAAATTTGGGCCAAATGGTGTGCTGCGCAGGTGCGTCTCACCTCATGAAGTAGACCACATTTTGAAAGATGCACATAGTGGTCCTACAGGTGGCCATTACCCTAGTCACATCATGGTGCAAAAAATCTTACAAATAGGCTTATGGTGGCCCTATCTATTCAGGGATGATATTGCTCATGTCAAGATTTGTGATGTCTATCAGCGATGTGCGCTCAAGCCTAGCAAGCAATCCAGCCACCCTCTCCAAGTATCTATGGCATGCTTGCCCTTTGAGCAATGAGGAATGGACTTTGTTGGTCCAATTACTCCACCTTCTCAACCCACCAATCGTAAGTATCTCCTGGTAGCAACGGATTATGCAACAAAGTGGGCCAAAGTGGTGGCTACCATCGACTATACAGCGTCCACTATCGCAAATTTTTTGTATGAAAATATTTTTTGCAGGTTTGGGTGCCCTCTGGAAATCACCAGTGATCAAGGTAGTCATTTTGTCGATGACCTGATCTCCACACTCCTCACGAACTACAAAGGTTTTTCATCGCAAATCTTGCTCTTACTATCGTAGAGCAAATGGGCAAGCTGAGAGCACTAACAAAGTGCTAATCGTGCTTCTCAAAAAAGCTTGTCACATTGAAATCACTAACAAAGTGCTAATCATGCTTCTCACCAAAGATTTTCACCTGCATCCAACTTCTTGGGCTCAAGCTATCCTCGGCTCAGTTTGGGCTTACAGCACCTCCTTCAAGGCAACCACTAGCCACACCCCATTCCAGCTAGATTTTGGTCTAGAAGCAATTGCACCATATGAGTTCAACTTAGGTTCAACAAGAGCGAGAAGCGTTCGCATCGTAGTAGAGATTTCTTTCACAAACCTCTCTCGTCTCTCAATGTTAGAAGAAAGCAGGATGTTATCTTCACATGCCCTGCAAACCGAGCAACTTCGTCGCAAAGCTGGGCATGGTCGCCATCTCAAAAAGCCAAAAATAACGCAAGGAACATTGGTGCTACTCTATCAAGCTAGATATCTCAAAAAAGCTAAGAAGCTGGTGCCAGCCTGACAAGGGCCATTCATGGTACAAGAAATTTTGCCACAGGGGGCCGTCCAATTAGTCAGTTTGGCAGGCATTCCCTTGCCACTAGTAAATGGATCAAGAATTAAGTGCTATCACTCACTTGCCCTGACTCTTTAGAAATCTGGTTATGTTATCCCTCGCACCAACAACCTTATGACTGTCTAGTCCTCAGCTCTCTCCTCTCTCCGGCTTTCCATTTTCCCCCTTCTCAAGTCTTCCTCATATCAGTTCGCATCTCAATTGTAATCGGTGTTATCTTAAAAATTCTCCTTGTTTGATCGCATGCATCAATTTTCCTCTCCTCTCAATGATAGAATTGGGTTTTTGGAGTCCTACTATGATCTAGCATTACTGCTTTGTTTGTTTCTACTGCCTCTCTGTCCTCAATGGATCTGTTGAATGTCCGAGGTTCAACCCTCATCGGATAGATCTTTGGTTTTTGGTAATATTTCTAACAAGTTCAAACTTGCTCTGCTGTATCTCCCTTCCCCTCTCTCTCTTATGCTGAGCTCTCACACACACACATCTAGCTCCCTACATTTCTTGTGCGATTTCTTTTGTAACACTCTTTCAATATGCTTCACTCCTGCTGCCATACTTCTTTCATTTCTCTTCCCCTCTCTCTGACACTTACATGCAAGCTTTCTCGAAGTTGGGCATGGTTTCTCTAGCCTTTCTAATCGACCATATCCTAGTTAAAGAAAGCAGGCAATTGTCAGCACATTACAACTTTTTATCTCTCCCTTTCTCCTTTCTCTCTCTCGTGCACTATGCCCCTTTGCCCCCTTACCGCCCCTCTCTCCCCTATCTACCTCTCCGCCCTACTATCTACTCTCACCACTACCCTCTTATCCCCTTGCCCCTCACCAATTCTCATCGCCCCTCACCAATTCCCCTAGCCCCTACATTCTAATTCCCTCGCCCCTACCCTCTTATCCCCTCAAAAATCCCCCCTCATCCCTACCATCCACTTCCCTCACCCCTACTCAACAAATCTCCCCCTGGCCCCTCACCAATCCCCCCTGGCCCATGACCTCTAATTCCCTCGCCCCTACCCAACAAATATCCCCTTGCCCCTCACCAATCCCCCCTCGCAGCTACCCTCTAATTCCCTCGCCCCTCACCAATCCTCCATCGCCCCTACCCTCTTATCCCCTCACCCCTCATCAATCCTCCCTCGCCCCTACCCTCTAATTCCCTCGCCCCTACCCTCTAATTCCATCGCCCCACAACAAATCTCCCACTTGCCCCTACCCAATTTTCCCCTCTTGCCTCCCTATCTAATACCTCTCGCCCCTATCCTAAGCCCCATAGCCCCTACCCTAATCCCACTCGCCGCTACACTCATCCCCTCTCTGATATTGCCCCTATCCTAACCCCATCCCCTCACCCCTCCTACATTCTATTGCCTACCCTCTTCCTCCCTACAGTCTATCCCATCGCGTTGCAGGTTGTAGCGCCCCTCTAGAGCATATCCCATCAAGGCAGTCCTGCAGCATTCACCTTCTTTTCTTACGCTTTTCAGCCAGGACCTATTTCAATAATCTTGACTCATATTTTTAGTTTTGCAATTTTTTGAGCATACACAACAGTGAGTTCAAGCACAATCCAAGAACAATTCACTATGGCGGGTACAAGCAAGAAGGCTAGGAAGAAAGCTTTGTCTTGCCAGAGACCTATTGAAACATCTCGAAGTTCTATAGAAAAAGAAGATGTGGAAACCTCTAGCCATGGCCTCATTGATCTCTCCTCACTGTATGGTGTGAGGAGTTACAAAGAAGTCTGATGCCCGGTGCTGCCTCTGACTCTATCTCAGAGTCTTCTAGCCAATAGAAAGATATTGTGAAAGACAAAAAGAAGAAGGCCATCACTGAGGTGATGAGCCATCAAATTCTCGGCCTCCTTCCTCCAAAACTCAAATCAAATTCACTTTGAACTTCCATTTGCAGTAGCCTCATCTGTCTCTTCAAGAAGTCTTATCAAAAGATCAACTACATACGCAAGTCTGTCAGCATTAGTAGAGGCCAATCTGCCTACTGATATTCCCATGGATATGGTGCATGAGGTTCTCAATCTTTTTCCCAAAGTAATCCTTGACATCCATGCCTTGAGAAAGTGGTTTTGGTATTTTTGGCAGCTTTCTAATAACTTATATTTGTTGTTGCCTTGGTAGTTCTAGTACATTCGGTGGTTTATGGCAGTTTCTAGTACTTCAATTAATTTTTTCAGTATTGGTAGATTCTGGCAAGTCTAGCAGTTTTGAAATCCTTTGGTAGTTTGTCGTATTCGTGAAAGCTCTTGGTATTTTTTGGTATGTGTAAATCTTGCTTTGATAGTTTGTCAATGTCCATCCTCTTGCTTCTGTATGGTAGTTGCACATTTTAGGTAGATTGATAGCTTCACGTAGATTTTTTGAATTTTTGCTATGCTATAATGGTATTTTTTCTTTATACTGGTATCTTTTGGGTCTTTTCGGATCTACTTTCTTGTTTTGGTATCTTCTATCATGTTGTTATCAGACGTTTGGTAGTCTAGTAATTTTATTGTTTTGAGAGTTTTAAATGTGTTGTTAGTACTAATAAATGCTTGCTGTATGCTTTTGGTAGTTTCTGGTTATGCTTTGGGTAGTTTATGGCGTGGATCTAATAAGGTTGTTTTGTTAGTTTGGTTATGTTTGAATAGTTTGTTTTTTTCTTCGGTGTATTTATAGGTACTAATTGGAAGCGTTTGGTACTAATTTATAGCTCATGGTTCTGAATTGGTTCAATTTTCAGTAGTTCATGGTTGTCTTCTGCCATTGATGACTTGGTAATTTTGGTAGTTTTTGGTACTATTTGGTAGATGCCTTGAGGACTGCCTGTTAACTTCTGTTACTAACTGGAAGCTTTTGGTAGTATTTTGTTCCCCTTTGGTGGTTTATGGTTGCTTTCTATCACTGGTGTTTTGGTGGTATTGGTAGTTTTAGGTAGTTATGGTAGCTTTTGGCAATGTTGTTTTGGTGGCTGTTAGAGTTTTTTTTCCCTCCTTATGTTTCAACTAATAATTGGTAGCTCATGGTTTTAATTTGGTTCCATTTTTGGTAGTTCATGGTTGTCTTCTGTCATTGATGACTTGGTAGTTTTTGCACTACTTGTTAGTATGATGCCTTGAGGACTGCCTGCTAGCATTTGGTACTAACTAGTAGCTTTTGGTACTAGTCTGGTTCCCCCTTTGGTGCTGTTTGGCAACATATTGCGTATGATATGTGGAGGAAACATGGAAGGAAGCACAAGGTAGTTTTGGTACTACTTGTTAGTATAATGCCTTGAGGACTGCCTGATAGATTTTGGTACTGATTCGGTTCCCCCTTTGGTGTTGTTTGGAAACATATTGAGTATGATATGCTAGAGGAAACATGGAAGGAAGCACAAGGTAGTTTTGGTACTACTTGTTATTATGATTCCTTGAGGATTGTCTGCTAGCTTTTATTACTAAGTGGTAGCTTTTGGTACTAATCTGGTTCCCCCTTTGGTGCTGTCTGGCAACATGCTGAGTATGATTTGCTGGAGGAAACATGGAAGGAAGAACAAGGCCACACCCTCTTTGTGAAGAAAATCATTACTGATGTTGGGATTGGGAAGATATTCATGTTATATCCTAGGCCCCAGGTTGTTGATTTTGTGGGTATGATCCACGTGTTTGGTGTGTGTAATGCATGTGGTGAGCTCTTAGAGCCTGCAGGGGTTGTTGGAACCTTTATGCTTGAGTGCCAACATCATTATCACCCCCTTTTCTTCAGTGCTTTGCTAAAAAGCAAGGATCATTGTTTCAAACCTGGCTGTACTATCGTGATCCTCGAGGTGGCAAAGTCCTGGGTCATTGGGCATCTTGTTGTAAAGAGTAAGTATGTGTATGTACTGTAAATCATATTCTTACATGCACTAAATGTGAGGTTGTTTGTAGGTACATGGTGTCTTTTGCTGTTTTTGTAGAGGAGGAGGATGTTGCACTGGCTAGGCCCAGTAAAAGAAATGGAGAGGCGGTCAACGATGGACAAGGTCCCACAAAGTCTGTTGCAAGTCGTATATGGGAGGAGGATGAGGTTACTAAAGATAAAGGGGATGTTCTCCATGATTTAAAGTATGGTAGTGTGGAAGGGAAGGAGACTCAGAAGGAACAAAACTATGATACCATGAAGGACAATGAAGGAAATAGTGACTACGTGGACAAGAATGTTAAGGAGAATCCCTCAAGAAGTGCAGTTGGGTGCTGCCGGACCAGATGCTGCTGACACAAAGTCAAGAGATTATACCACTAGCAATGATGAGAATAGGCAAGGGGAAGGTGCAGCCGACAAGAAGGGAATGGAATAACCTAAAGGGATAGGGGAAGAGACCAAGCAGGGGGTGGAATAAACTAAAGGGGCAAGGGAAGAGACCAAGCATGGTGTGGAGGTCAAGGAGGATGAGGGGGAGGCAAAGAAGGGGTTGGAATCCAAGAAGGTGGATCACGGGGAGGACAAGATGTGGACTGATGCCAAGGAGTGGAAAGGGGTGGATGATCCCAAGAAAGGGAAACATGCACAAGCCAAGAAAGGGGAACATATTGTAGAAGGGTAAAGGCAGGCAAAGTAAAGAACAGGGATGGGTTCGAGAATGCCAAGGAGGAAGTTACAAAAAAGGATGCAAAAGTGGACAGCACCAACAGAGGTGTAGATCTAGTGACTAGTGATGCTGTATAGAATTCGACATGTGATTCTTTTGATTCGACGACCCTGTCGGAGCTTTTTTGTGTGCAAAGAAATAAGCGCAACCATGCCCGTGACTAGTTGACTCGTGCATGAAAACTGTAGCCCTTCTGACATGCAAATGAATTTCGCACAATGTGCTTTTTATTTCATCGAATCGGTTCAACTTTTGGCCTCTATCTTTCATCTCTTGTTCTCTCTATACTATTGTGGTGTGTTCAGCTTTTAAGTGAGCTCCAATGTTACTACTCATTTCCAAACTAAGTATTGCACAATACAATACCAAATTGGTACTATTGAGTACCATTTCCAAACTAAGTATTGCACAATACAATACCAAATTGGTAGTATTGAGTATCAAATTTGGTAGTTTCTAGTGTCATACCAGTTTTCTTTTTATGATATGATGATTGCACTATCTATTTGCACTCTCTATTTGCCTTCACGCATATGGACTGTTGGTATTGTGGTAAACTCTTGGTGGCTGTATGAGCCACCGGTAAACACAACACTTGTGGCTAGTGTGGCTGCTAAACCTGGGCAACTGATTGTGCTTAATATTAATGGGGTGTTTTTGACAAGTTGCAACAAACTTCCAAAAGGCCTTTGGGTTTTGGACAAGAAGCTCCAACCACAGATCGTCAGACTCAATAGCTCGCTAATAATTTGTCTTGTAAGTCCAGATGCTGAGGAGTTCATACTAACTCTTTAAAAAGAAGCCAAGATAATTTTGTGGTCATGGTGTAGAAGGAAAAACGTGCTAGATATGTTGAACGCTTGCTTCCCCAAACATGTTAGGAAGAAGTACTTTGCAGGTAACTTGTGTAAGCTTCAGAGGTTAAGTTACGCATACCTCTAACCTCCTCTTTGGCATGGCAGATATACTCTGCCAAGAAGATTGTGGAACATGGAGGAGGTGCACAGGTGACCAAAGCGGTGGGTGACAAGCCTATTTTCCATAAGAATCTACGGACAGTATGGGCAAAGCACCAGGATTTTGATGCTAGAAACACAATTTTGCTGGATGACTGTAGATACAAGTCACTAAAAAATAACTATGAGAATTGTCTTGCAATCAAATCATACTACACTAATGTGGTAGGAAAATGACACCCTTTTTACTTGGCCAACCTCATTTTGATGTGGTTGCTTAGATGGATACGTGACCGGTACCCAACAACATACACTCGCAAGAACCCTATCTTTGACGTAAAAGATGATATTTTTGCGTATGTTGTTGATTACTTCATACAGATGGAGGATTGCTCTTACAGATTTGATCCCTATGACCTAGGATATTATTGAATTGTTTTACTTGGTGAAATTTTGTATCATGCTGCATATTATATAATGGAAAACCACTTTTCTGGTACATTGTGTTGGGATCTTGATCTCTAGTGTCTTTTCTTGTGTTGTCTAGTAGTTTGTAGTCTAAAAGCATATTTTTTGAAATCCTTCACATTAGTGTTAATACAATGGTGAAAATGTACAAAATTTGGTGCTATCCATTACGAAATGTTCTTAAGAATTTGGCACTGTTCACTTCATGCTGGTAGTGAGCCATGTTGTCTATCAGGTTTTGGAGACCCTACTGTGCATCACTTGTATTTGAAACCCTAAAGTTGCAAATGTATAGTTGCAGCTTGGATCCATTATATTGCACCAAATGCTCACAATATTATACATGAATTTATGCAAAGAACTCTTGAGTACCATATTTTGGTACTGCTTGTCATCACTTTGGTACTGATTAACTTCCTTTTGGTACATGATCTTATGCAAGGGATTCTACAGTAAAAGTTTTGGTACTGCTTGTCATCACTTTGGTGCTGGTTAGTATTATTTTGGTATTGGTTCGGGGAAAGTTGGTACAAAGCTTGATAGTTAATGTACAACAATCTCAAATATTGAACAAAGGAAGTGAAGAATAGCAAGAAAAACAATAAATCATGAGGAGAAAAAGATGTATTTTTTCTAGGAGAAAAAGCATTCACTTGCCCTCTTAGGGGTTTTGGATTAGTGTTTCAAGTAACATGGATGCACCATCACTCTCATCATCATCCTATGGAATGCTATTGTATACATTCTCAATTCTATTTCCTCTATAATCTTCGCCATAAATACAAAATGATGTCGAGCCACAGAATTGTCATAAGTCAATCTTTGCACATGATTTCTTTCTCTTTCTAAACGTGTGGTCCGGGATAACTTCAGGTGCCCTATTCCCTGCTTGCATTCTTCTGGCACCCGGAGTATTCACAGAGGGTATGCCAAACTCCTCATCCAAACTCTGCTCAGAACCACTGCTATCACCATTATCATAGCCAACACTCAAATTTGATAACTTAGGGACATCATCAACTTGTTTCTTTCCTTTCCTTGCTATATTTGAAGAGTTTGCAGGACTCACTCTTTCACATAACCTACCACTCCATGGATTCTCACCATGACTTGCACTAGAAGACTCTTGCGGCCCACTCAAAACTTTTGACTACGCACTTGTATTTTTTGCATCCACATTCTCTCTTACATTAGTCCCCAAATCATCTTTTTACATCATCATACCAGCTTGCCATTTGATAAAAAACGGCATCCTTGCTCACCCTCACTTTACTCGTGACAGGATTTTAAGATTTATACCCTTTTTCCTCAAGGGAATAGCCAACCGCGATCACGCATTTTCCTTCTTACTTCTAGCTCTTCTAGCACATGCACATAATCAATACATCTGAACACTCTAAAATCCGATACATTTGGTTTTTCACCTTTGAACTTTTCTTCAGGTGTCATATCATGTACTATAGTAGTCGGGGTCCTGTTCATAATGTATACACTTGTAGCAACAGCCTCAGCCCAATAACAATAAGGCATGTTCTTCTCATTCATCAAAGCTCTAGCCACTTCCACAATGTGCATGCTCTTCCGCTCAACAACACCATTTTGCTGCGGAGTATATCTGCATGAAAATTGCCTCTGAATTCCATGCTTTTTCAGAAAACCATTGAATTCATTGGAGAAGTATTCTCCCCTTCCATCTAACCTTAAGCACTTTACATGTTTCCTAGTATGTTTTTCAACCATAACTAAGAAATTTTGAAAACTCTCTGGTCCCAATCTTTAAATGTATTAATTTGCGCAGCACTCTCACCTTCCTTTGACAGTGGATGTGTAAAATGCACAAAATCACCACTTTTCAATTTTACCTTCTTGGAATTCTATCTCATGCTCTCCATCAATGTAGTCCCAATAACCTTTGCCTTAAGGAAATTGGTCATTCTAAACTTCCAAACATGGAAGTTGTTCTTCTCACTAACAATCTGGTTAAGCCCATCATTGTTGGATGACATATTTCTAACCCTTTACACAGTCTTTAAGGAGCCTGCTAAAAATAGTCAGTAACCATCCATAACCACAATCTACGTGCATACACGTGTTTCACTCTACTAAATAGTATATGTGCACACTAAATCCAAATTAAAGCTCTCTGCACCACGATATACAAATTTGCAGAATCTCGAAGCTTAGCGTTTCTTCATGAGGACGCACTCTAACTCCAAAACGGGGGTCAAAACGCGTCTAGAATGGAAATTTGGTCACACACTTTTGGTCCAAAGGATTGTATGAAACCGTGATATACACGCTCTCCAAAAGAAATCACCTCAATCGAAGATCGTTGACTATGGCTCCCGCAAGGGGAGGTCACCTAATAAAAATGTTACCTATCACGTGAGCTCAATAGAAGGGTATTTAAAGTTCTTGAAATTTACAAAATATATATAAATAAGGGCATTATTTTTTCAAATTTGAAAAACACTTACAGATTTTAAAAGAAAAGGGTACATTGTATTTGTAACAAAATTCACAGATAAGGGGTTTTACAAACATGTTTTGAACGCACGTGATATGGTAGTTTTACACATAATGAACCTCCCGAGGTCTCCCTGGAATACCAAAGCCGCTTCGTAGAATGCTCCTTCTTGTTTCTCCAAGATCCTTAGACATAACCAGGGTCTGAACCATGTCAAGAGATAGAGAAGGAGAGAGCTTTGAGCTCTTGCAAGCATACATACACACAAATACACACACACACACACACACAAAAAGATGGAGGCAAAAGATTGTACTTCTTCTTCCTTCACAAACTCAAGATAAAAGGTCTACAAAACATAAGAAAAAATACAACATAAAAAGGGAAACTAGTACAACGGTCTAATATAAATCGCTAGTGAGTGAGGTGAGTAGATAAGTGTAACATCACTCTAGTAGGTGGATAATCTCGGTGTAGTATAGCTATAGTATCATTGGAGAAGATATGTGTATACACCAAGGCGTGCAAATAATGATGTTAAATTATCTTCTCTAAAGTCATATTTTTCCTGGCTTTTTTGTCCTCCCCTTCAATGTCCCCTCCAAAGTGTTCTCTACTATTTCTTCTACTCTCCTTCTACTGCTCAGTACACTAACATTTTTTATAGTCTCTTCTACATAGCCTCATATATTCATGTTGCACTAATTTCATATGTATTAAGGCCTTTCCTCCTCTTTGGAAATAAAAAATAGCATGAGACAAGGAAGCACTTAATCGATTCTTTGAGATGGAAAATCATTTAATATAGCAAAACAGCCCACTTTTACTAGTAAACAACTAAGCAACGTCTTTTTTGATACCCGGATTAGGGTTACGACGGGATTTGATCATGTTGTGTTGATCGACAAATCCCATACCGTCATGTTGACAAGTAAATAATGACATTCATCCTTTGAGAGTAGCATGTTTTAGCAACACAAAACAAGAGTTTTGCTCATTATAGAAGCTAACCAAAAACATCTCACGACACGAGCTGATGATAGTCATGCATCACTTGTATGAATTTTCGCTTCATCCTGTTAAGGAAAAACACAGTTGTTCATACGTTAGTGTTCATTTTTGTGCATTGTATCAAATTAAACCAGATGCTCCACTGCTTGTGCAAGTCCCTCATCAATTCCTTTTGGGAGTAATATATATATATATATATATATATATATATATAGATATATATATATAGATATATAGATATATATATATATATATATAGATAGATAGATAGATAGATGTATGTATGTACGTACATATAATATTAAAATATAAAAATGTGGATAAGTGTTTTCAATTTATTTTCTCTTTTTGAAAAAAACAAGAAAATTCTTCACTTAATTTGTTCGATAGATAATGTCCATGGACACCAACCATTTCCACATTATAGGGAGAATATCTTTAGTTTCACATGTGAAATATCTTTGATAGAATGAAAAAGTGAAGGTAACCCACCACCCATATTTTGCTTCTCATGGTCGACATGAACCATGTTGTGCAATATATATGTCAAGCAGGTTTATTAAGATTTTTTTTCTAGAAGTAATATACCTCTTATCATAAAATGATGGTGAAAATCTTTACAAGAGTTCGGAAACAAGGGTGGTTCAATTCATAAATTTATGCTTTATGATAAAAGTGGAGAAACTTTAGTACACATGTTCAAATCTATGGCTTATTTGGTTTGGTTTGAGAGACTACCCTTTTTATTTGGATTATATCCGGCCACCAAACTACATCGAACTACATCAAATATTACGGTTTATGGAAGCCTATCGAAGAAACTGTCCCTCAAAATTTTTTTCTGGTGAATGGAGAGTCGCAAGTAGACTTTTGAAGGTATGTACTGCGGATTGGTGAGAAATTAAATGGGTTCATGTTTGGCTACTTTCATAAGCATAAGTGCTTAATGGGCAAGTTCACCATCTAGCTAGGATAGTATCCCTTGGAACACACTTGTTTTTGCAAGCTATGTCCAACATTACGGAGGCAAGGGAGCCATCTCATGGGATCATTTCATAGAATGTGAAGCGAGACCGTGCGGCTAGACAGACATGCAAAAGCAAAAGAAGCTATAAAGACTTTTAATACAAAGACTTTTAATACCACATAAATAAAAAAAATGCGGGAGTGTGTGCCTTCCAATTGTGATTTGACCTGACTTGCATATTATTTGGGAAAAGGTAAACCTGCAAAGCTGAAACAATAGAACCTTAGCTCTTGCACTAAAGAAATACCTTTATTTGGAGTGCCTTTTCTTACTACCCATGAATTTAGCACATACTTTTCTTTTGTGTGTTTTATAAATCCAGAGAGTTCCCTATAATTAATTTCAAATTTGAAGGCAAGAAAGTCTACAAAACCTAAAAAAATTCAAAGATATTTAATGTAGTAAAGTTACCCGTAAATTTTCAAGTTAATGGAAATTTCTATTTTCGATTACTGAGGATTCCGAGCACATTTAGAGCATTTTACTTTCATATGAATATATATCGGCATTGTTTTGAGCCGAGGAGCAACTCCCATCAAAAACTCTTTGGCAAAAAACAATTTACGATCGAGGCTCATTAGAAGGCTCGTACGAGATAGATTTAAAAGACGGGGTCGATCACTACGTCAATATCAGCGTGCAGGGGATGAGGATGGTACAAGAGAGCCTATATTATTATATTCATGAAGGGGGCGAGAGTAGCAGATGCACAGCTTCGTCCATGAGACAAAAAACATCCTGCATGTGCTGAAGATTTTCGCGGACCACCTTGGCAGCGTGGCAGCTCTGCTGCATGCTCTGCACCCCTTGCACGATGTCCCACACGCCATTGCCGATGCTCAAAAGTGGCACAGCGGCCATGACCTCGCCCGAGATAACCTTCCCTACGAGGCTACTCGTCGCCATAACACAAGAAAGCACGGACAGGCCTTGCTTCTGCACCCACTCCCGCAGCTCACCGTCACTCAGTAAACTGGGGGACCATCCAGCTCAAAGTGCTTCTTGAACTTTCCGCTCTGGAGAAGCCTCTTCAAGACGCTGTCTATTCGGTTCACGTCAAGCTGCTGCCGGCGCTGCTGCTGCATAGGGAGCACGTCTGAGATAAGCTTTATACCCCTCGGGTGCATCACCTGTTGCAGTTTCTGCAGAAGACCCAGTAGCTCGTCCAAGGCATACTGCATTTTCCGGGTCCTTTCGCAAAAAATATGGGAATGGTGACGCAACTCATCCAGGCGCGCCTTGGATACGAGCTTCTGCGTCAGATGTCCACCCGCGGTGGTGAGACCGCCTGCAGCCCCCAGCGCCGCTCCCGCCGCCACCAACGGTAAGGTGATGCCGAATGTAAACGGAGCCAGAGCAGCACCCAGCATCGCCATTGCTCCACCTGCTGCAACAGCACTCCCACCTGCAGCTCATTACCCAACTTCATCAAGAAACAATTCTCTTAATATGTATCTCATGTAGTTAGTTCCTGCTTCACGACCATATACATCCGTCCGTTCATAATTATTACTCTTACCCACCTGCAACCTGGGTGATGCTTACGTTCATATGCATAGACTCCAGCTCTCGACAAACTCCCTCCATTTTGGCCTTGAGATGCTGGTGCTCCGCCCGCCACCCGTGAACGTCCATTGCGTCCA
>NC_140935.1:13445997-13535997 GCF_014529385.1 Adiantum capillus-veneris | reverse complement strand
GAGATGGCCGGTATTTGTTCCTCCATGGGAGCCTTCCCCTTCCCGTTGACATTGCTCGTTCTTGCCTCGCGATCGTGGGCACCACCGAAGCGATCCTCTTAACCAGGGCCATTTCTCACTACTTTAAATGATTAGCTTGGAGAAAGAGCTAAGGTTCGCAAGCATCATAACAGTCCAATGGGTAGATTAGTGACATTAATTAATCCCTCCTATATGATAGATCTAGATTTTTCATAAAGCAATCATTAAGGATGGCACATAATCCTATGGGAACCGGCTCTAAAGATAATTACTCGTCAGCTTGCATGATTAAGAATAATAGGATTTCACTAATGGAATTATCAGAGAGATGAATCAAGTATGATTAATCTCTTTCCTAGCAATTAGAGGATGCAGAGTCACCGCATGCATAGGTGTGAGAAAAACCATCTCTTAGAGACTTAATGATAGATTAATCTTACCTTAATTATATCTTAATGCATAACAGAGATGAATCTAAATCAGCTACAATATTAATGCGTGATAGAAAGAGTGGTTCTCATCAATCTACACAATTACTAGCTTACCGATTAATTACTATACTGCCTAGAGAGAGAAAATTCTGGTAATTATTCTCTAATCATTAATTGAGAGTGATGAATGGCTGATCATTCAGCTATGGGATGATGATTACATAATAGAATATGGTTAATGAGAATTTAGAGAGTAATTATAGAGAATTACGACTAGGAATAAGCATAATGGACGAGGAATTTAGATGGTAATGAAAATAATTTACAGATGGCATTAATTAAACCGTGGTTACCGTGATTAAGGGCTGATAATCCTTTTGATTCTCTGATCTAATCGAGCTTCTTGAGGCGAGAATTCGACAGCACCTCCCTCCTTGCTTCTCCTTCAAAAGGTGTGTGTTCCGGCAGCACCTTCCTAGAGTGTGTGTAGGTGTGTGTGTGTGTGCACTGTGTGTGTGAGCATATATCTCCGTGTGTGTGTGTGTGTAGGCCTTTAAATAGGATCCTACAGGCTGAAAATCGATCTGAGTTGCTAGGGTGAGCACTCAGTCCTTGCATGGCAAGTCCAGTTGCCTACCCACCAAGTGTCCAGTTGGCTCAGTAAACTGACTCTCACACTGAGTTGCAGGCTTGGCAGCTTCCCCAAGACCCACAAAGCAAGAGGGCGCCCCCTAGCTGCTAAAGCAGGTCTGGAGTGGGCTGGGACCTATTCCCACACAGCCTCAGGCCCCCGGTGCCTCCGGACAATTTTTAGAAAATTTGATTTTAGGCTAAAACGGGCGATACGAGTCAGATTTTGACGCCGTAAATTGCTATACTAAGCTTTAACTAAGACGTACGGGTTTGAGTACCTGCCATATTAAGCAACCCCCTCGGGGTCCGAAAATGCATTTTTTTCAAATTCGGGGTATGGGTGTAGATTTTCGAGACGGTCAAAACTAGACGGGTCGGGTGACCAAAAACTTACTATATTTGGAAAATTTTCACAAAAATTATTTTAATTCACATTTCGAAGCTTTATGATATTTTAAACATCATGGCACTAACAGAATTCGGAAAACTGCTAAAAATAGTAACTTTTTTTCATTATGATCATTTCATGGTATAAGGGTGCTCTTTTTGGTTGGGGTCAGAGACCTTACAACGGGATCCATGTATTGGCTAGACTCTAGCATGGCAGACTATATAATTCTTTTTTAGAACATAACTTATCTCTTTTGTGAGTATTGCCAAAGAGAGTAAAGACACCTAATAGTGACGAACAATACACATTGTAAAAGAGAGAACAATCAGATCTAGAGACAAAATGCAGAGAGATAAAGAAGAGGAAAAAAAAGTGACAAAATTAAGAGGCCTGCCTACAATTGATAGTTAGATTGGTCATATCATAAAATTTAGAATGCTTCAAATAAAATCTTACTTTTAAGTCACTAAATCATTTGCAAAATGGTGGCTAGATTTAAAGCTTGCCTTGAAGAAACTCGTATAGTTTTTACAAGATTTTAGAGAAGATGCTCATGTTCATCTATTTGAACTAAGAGCCATAGATCATGGTCTCACACCAAGCTAACCAACATGTGCAAAGTGAAAGTGTTTTATTACTAAACATACCTAAAATTGTTGATTGGTGGAGAGAGAGAGAGAGAGAGAGAGAGAGAGAGAGAGAGAGAGAGAAAGAGAGAGAGAGAGAGAGAGAGATACTGAAGCAACTTCAAACCATCTTGCGTTCATTGCAACATGACAGGATTGAAAGGAATCATTACTAGAACAACATACAGTAATAGTGTTTCAAGAACATCTAAAAATAATCAAGTATCTTAAAGGGTTAAAAACTCGAGAAGGGGCGGCTAAACTACCAAGTAAAGGACATGGTTTTGGAGGGTAAGACCTCCTCAATTGCACAAGGCATTAAAGAAAAGTCACCAAGAAAACATTATTGAATATTAAATGACATCAATGTCTTTATTTAAAGTCTTAAGAGTACAACATCTTAAAGGTTTGTGTAGGCGAGGAGGGGCGGCCCAAGTAAAGGACATGGTTTCCTCGAAGAAAAGTCCTCCAAAGATACTAATTTTATACAGTATTTAAATTGTCTTATACATTTTAGCAAAACTATTTCAATAAATGAGCTAAAACTTTCCACTAGGCACACATTACAAGAAAAGCATTTGAATGCGCTACGTTACTAGCTCCAATTGATTTCGTTTCTCTCAAATTCCAGTTGTGCTCCATCTGCATGAACAAGCATCATTTATCCATGAAAAATGGTTCAAAGATTGACACTACACATACATAGTAGAAGGGGGAATAACCCATAGCACAAAAAAGCCTCGAATATTGTTGATATGCTTCATCTAGAATAAAATAGTGGCAACAATACAATACAAAAATAAAAAAATCAACCCATTACACATAACAAAGAGCGAACATGGCTTGGCAAAAAAAAAACCACTCAAAATTGAGCACAAGGCGAGCACACGAAATTTTTATTCCAATCATTGTGTGCAAGGTTGCCCTCATAGAGTCTTCTATAGAGTCAGGCCCCGCTTCTGCATAGGACAAAGCTGCATGCTTTTGCGCTTCTCTCACCAAGCATAGAGGGAATCTATGATGTAACAAGGAAATTGGTGTGTCAATTGTACCTGCTGAAAGAGGGGGTGAGAGATGTCGAACCCTTTCCCTCCACTTTGAGAACAGAGGACTAGGTTGACTTTGAATCTCTCATCCCTACCTCGTGTGCTAGTCAAGGAGGAGGTGACTATGGTAGCAGCCTTTGAGATGTTGCCATCATACTTGGCAGAGGGATAGCCTGTGCATGCATAGTTTTCCTCCTAAAAATGCTCTCATTTTAAGCATACCTAGTGGGACCTGAACTGAAATCTCGCTCTATGTTGCTCACTCAAGCCAATGGAATAACTAGCCAAGCTAGAAAGTATTGGGTAGGGAAGATCTTTGGTTCTAAGGCAGCTAACCCGATCTGAATGGTCGGGCAAGTCAATTGGCAGTGCTCATGGATCCTCATCTGCACAATAGGTCAAGAATGCAAGGCCTTCCACCCCATCATTAGGAGATTTCGGAGGTCTTTTGGAGGGCCTTTTGGTAGAGAGAGGAAAATAAGCTCCTCCAATGAGAGAAGAGCCTACGTTACGTAGAAAAATAGATTGATATTAACAAAAATAGAAAAGGTGTCCCTCTCCTCATTTAATAATCTAGTGGTCCTTGAAGACGAGCACTCTCTTTTATTTAATGCGAGCACCTTTTTCAGAAGGTAGATGCGGTGCATTTGATACGGGATACGTCATCACTAGAACTCAAAAAGTCACAAAACTATCAAGTGGTGGAAGATTTTGAAACTTTTGATACTGCCAATGCGTCCGGATTGCCTCGCTTAGACATCCAAAGAGGCCAAAAATGTCAAACACCCCTAAAAGAACATTTTACTATCGGCGCGCGAGGGGGCATTTCAAAATTTTGGAATGCCTCCTCGCGCGCCGTTAGTAAAAAGGCCATTTTTCCTCTTTTTAGGGAGCTTTTTGAGAGGAAAATGTCCAAAAACGTCTAAAAAGGGGCCTTTTGGAAAGATAAGTGTCCAAAAATCACTAAAAAAGAGCTTTGTACTAACGGTGCGCGAGGGGGCATTCAAAAATTTGGAATGCCTCCTCGCGCGCCGTTAGTAAAAGGCCCTTTTTTCCTCTTTTTAGAGAGCTTTTGAGAGGAAAATGTCCAAAAACTCTAAATAGGGGCTTTTTGGAAAGATAAGTGTCCAAAAATCACTAAAAAAAGCTTTGTACTAACGGCGCGCGAGGGGGCATTCCAAAAATTTTGGAATGCCTCCTCGCGCGCCGTTAGTAAAAGGTTCTTTTTTCTTTTTTGTTGGGAGCTTTTTGAGAGGAAATGTCCAAAAACCTCTAAAAAGGAGCTTTTTGGAAAGATAAGTGTCAAAAAAACCCCCAAAAAATGGGCTTTATACTAACGGCGCGCAGGGGGCATTCTAAAATTTTAGAATGCCTCCTCGCGCGCCTTTAGTAAAAAGCCCATTTTTGGGAGTTTTTTGACATTTTTTGCCTCTCCGGATGTCGGAATGAGACAAGTAGACATTCGTTTTTAAGGTATTTTGGCATTTCGGATGCATTGGTGGTGTCAAAATCCTCAAAATCTATCACTATTTTACAGTTTGTGACTTTTCAACTTTCAGTGATGACGTAAGCTGCATTGAATGCACCGCACCTGCCTCCTGAAAAAGACGCTCGCATTAAATAAAAAAGTGACCATTTTCAAGGACGATTGGGAATATAAATCTACTTTTCAGAGTGTCTGGTTGTCCTTTTGGACGTACTCACAAGGTGCAAGTGCATTTTAAAAAAAGTTTCTAGAGAGAGAAATACAATTTCTTACAAGGCCCTCCAAATGACCTCCGAAATTTTCTAATGATTTGCCTTTGACGACTTGCCCTACGGCAACACCTTTTTCAAGAAGGTAACAGGGAGATACAAGGATGGTTGGCTAATGGTGGATTCTTTGAGGAGCACTCATCCTACTGGCCATCGCCACTTGAGACCATCATGCCTTTGCAACACAAACGTAAACCATCTCTCTCTCATCACCATGGGCTCTCACAGACAGCCTGTCTCATTTCCCCCTTGTCTTGCATGGTAATAAACTATGATATGTCTATCAAGAAGGCAATCACAAGCCCCGATGTGCAACCACTACTAGCTGTTGTTTTCAGGGCTCCGCAATCAACGTGTATACTAGCTATGGCCACTTAATATGACATCTTTTCTGATGCATAAGATGAAAAAGAGGAGGAGGAGGAGGAAGAGAGAGAGAGGGAGGGAAGGAGAGAGAGAGTCCTAAATATTTGCTAGTTGTTGCACATAGAGACCATCTGTAGCTGTGCGGATCAGAGAGAGAGAGAGAGAGAGAGAGAGCGAGCAAGCAGTGGCATATTTAAAGTTAAAATAATGAAACAATTACAAAGTAAATACAATGGGTTCTCAGGGGTGCAATCGCAGGTCCTTTCACCGCTTGCAAAACTACCACAATTGTGCTCTTAGATTCTTTTCTCTTCATTAGCTCAACCCTCATCGCTGCTCAATCGAGAGATAGCCACAATCTCCTCATTTCCGTTAAGCTTCACATCCTCTTCATATTAGCTTGCGTGGCATCTCTCGAGAATTCCACTTCCTCGATCTGCCCCACACACATACAAAGAGGCACTTTAGGATTGCATTGACTTGCTGAGTAACACCGTGGATCTGCTCCATCTCAGTTGAGGTCTAAAATCATACCAGTATACTTGCTCTGATAAGCTCCACCAGCACAATGTATCTCCAACAGTGGTGGTGCAACTTTTGAAGTGGGTGGGGGACACTTCCCCTGCAGCCACAGTTGCGCTCGCAATAGCAAATATCTTACATTGTTGCATCTCGCCTTGAAAATCCAGATATTCTCTCTCACCTTGCTCTTGACTGCTTGTTGGCGCTGTTGACCTGTAGAGCCTTGCACCTCAGTGAGCAAGGATCACCTCACACAGCAAGGAGACCTACAATAAACAAAAGCATCGTTAGTGCATCATTTTAAGTGGAGGAGAAGGAAAATCGAGTGTAGTATATCACCTTCGAGCAAGAGGAAGGATGCTCTCTCTCTCTATCTCTCTCTCTCTCTCTCTCTCTCTCTCTCTCTCTTCACACACACACACACACACACACATACACACAAACAATTTAACTATGTGGCACCACTAAATATAGCCGAGAGACAGAGGTAAAAAGGTGAGAGTTGGAGAATTTGTATATTGGGCTCATAACTCACGCGGAGCTGGAGGTCAGGGAAGCGGGCGACTGCATGGAAAGAGCAATTCCTTTGTGTTTTTTGGAGTGGAGGCCCTAGGGGAATTTTTTGGATTGGAGGGGAAACATATGCAGAGTTTGACACGTGTGAAGGGCTTCACTTAGTTATCGATATAATAAGTTAAATTTATAGATTGAGAGTATCACCCAATCCCATTCACCAATACAATAAATAGTTTCATATTTTTAGTCCACTCATACACATTGGATCCGTCACATTTTTCAACAACCCACCACCACCACTCATGACTCTTTCTTGAATGTTGCAGTGCACTCACCAATCAAACATTTTCATTTTCAAACAACAAGTGATAAAATCACAAGGCCTACCTATGATACACTGTATTGAAACAAAGACGATTGATTGGTCATGTAAAATTATGAAAAAAGGTGATAGATTTTTTAGTTGCTTACTTATCATTCTCTAACAATAGAGAAGATTGGAGCAATAAAATAAGAATAAACTTTGCTAAATAGTGAAGGGGTAAATTAGACTTGATAGAACCTCAACTAAGAAAATAATAATATTAATCCTCTGAAAAACAAGTTTGGAGGGATGTAGTACACTTGGACAATCAATCCCTAACAACACTACAAGAGGTCACTTGAATTCTGGAGCCACATTACCGGTGTCACTGGTGGGTGCCGGTATATGTGTGTGTATTTATGGAGGAAGCTAAGGTTTTTTAAAATTTGATTTTCAAATTTCTAACGCCTCTCCTGGCATGTATTCCGACGACAGCGCTAATGCGCATACCGATGCCTCTTCCGATGGCTGTACCGACAACTATCCTGATAGTTGTACCGACGGCACCTGCAAAAATCGAAACCGTGTCGGGCATTCTCCGCGTATTTCTCTTAGTTCTTGCACATTTTCTCAAGCTCTCCTCTTCCCCATCTCTCACAGATCTGTTGCGATACATGCGTCGGAGGTGCTAATCTTGCTTGTGGGTTAGCGCATAACACTAAGGTAAGATTGTTTTCATGTTTACTTGTAGATTTAGGGTTTAGGGTTTAACTTTGTGTTTGTGTGTGCGCTTTTGCAAGTTCCAGGACTTTTATAACAACTTTCATTGCTCAAATAGGACGAATGTGAGTGCTCAAACCTTTAAATGCATATTAAGTTTATTTAAATTACTTTGTATATTAAGAAAAGAAAATTTCGTGCTTTAAACTTTGAATGCTTTTCAAAAAAATAGGATTTGTTATGTGAAATTTCATTATGAAAATTTTTTTAAGTTAATGAAAAAATCTTGTTTTGAAGAAATGTTTTATTGAATTATGTCGTTTTTCAAATTATGTAGTTGATGGGGTTTATGTTTTAGGTTAAGTTTAGGTTATAAGTTAAGTTAAATGAGGTTAGGTTACGTTAAGTTAAGCTACGTTGTTATGTTAGGTTATATGTTGGATTAGGTTAGGTTATCTTATATGTTAGGCTAGATTAAGTTAAGCTACGTTAGGTTATGTTAAGTTAGGTTAGGTAAAGCTACATTAGGTTAAGTTAAGTTTAGCGACGTTCGACAATACGACAAGCCATAGAGTTTACCCACAGCGCATATTAAAAAAAAAACAATGGCGATCCGTTCGTCAATACGTCAACCCATAAAGCTTATCCACAACACATATGCATTGTGGGCAAGTTCTTTGGCTTTCCGTATTGCCAACAGCTCGCCATTGTGTTGTTTATATGTCTGCAAGCGGTTTTCAAGTCCTAAAATAGCACCATGGCGAGCCGTTTGGCAATACGGCAAGCCATAGATCTTTCTTACAATGCATATGCATTGTGGAAAAGCTTTATGGCTTGCCGTATTGCCAAACAGCTCACCATGGTGTTGTCTATATGTTTGCGAGCGATTTTCAAGCGCTAAAATTATCTCGTGTCCCTAAAAACAACACAATGGCGATCCGTTTGGCAATACGGAAAGCTATAAAGATTAGGGTAGGTTTAGGTTATAGGTTAGGTGAGATTATAGATTAGGTTAGAGCTAACGACGGCATAATAGTCTCCAAAATACAAATGGACCACGAATATGACTCGTGTACTTCTCAAAACGCAAACGGTTCAGTTAGGTTAGGTTATAAGTTAGGTAGATATTATAAGTTAGGTTACATTAAGTTAAGTTAGGTATAGGTTTTACGTTAGGCTAGATTATAGGTTATGCATAACGATTATAGGTTAGGTTAATTAGAGCTAGTGTCAAATTAATAGTAGATGACTCATGTACTTTTAAAAATGCAAACGGACTTCGGTTAGGTTAGGTAGATGTTATAAGTTAGGTTGCATTAAGTTAGGGTAGGTATAGGTTTTATGTTAGGTTAGATTATAGGTTAGCCATAACGATTATAGGTTAGGTTAGAGCTACCATCAAATTAATAGTAGAAAAAACGCATTTAGACTTCGAAGATGGCTCATGAACTTCTCAAAATGCAAACGGAATTCGGTTAGGTTAGGTTATAGGTTAGGTTTAGGTTATAAGTTAGGTTACATTAAGTTAGTTTAGGGTTATGTTAGGTTAGGTTAGAGCTAGCATCAAATTAATCATAGAAAAACGCAATCAGTCTTCAAAAGTGCACACAGACTTCAAGAACCTTAATATATAGTCATTGACCAATAAAGACGAGATATTACCCTATGGTCCTAATCTCCGTGCACCTCTAGATCAAGGTGTGCGGGGATCGGGCCTGGTTAGAGAATGTGAGGTTGTTAGAGCTAGCAGAAAATAGTTGGCAAAATACAATCAGACTTCAAAAGTGCACACAGACTTCAAGAAGTTTAATATATAGTCATTGACCAATAAAGACGACATTATTACCCTGTGGTCCTAATCTCCGTGCACCTCTAGACCGAGGTGTGCGGGGATCGGACCTGGCTAGAGAATGTGAGGTTGTTAAATCTTTTCATGTACTTAGTAGTGTGTAGTTATAATAACTAGAGTTTTTTAATTATTTGTTGCATCATTGGTAGATAAAGTATGAAGAATAGGATGGCATGTCATAAAATCTAATATCTAATATCTAACCAACCCAAATGATTTTCTCATATTAAATTGATCACTTAATGTGGGAGAATAAACTGGAACAAGTGTTAATATATAGACATGTGCTTATAGATCTATCTCAACACGAGGCCAATGGTAAAGGGGCTCAAATGAGAGATGGTCTATCAAAGAGCAAGGCTAACTAATGGAGCATAAGACCTTAGGGTTAGCTTCATTGAAGACCTCCAATAATGTGTGTAAAAGACCTTTGACCTTAGGTAAGCTAGGGCTGAGCTTGAGGCGCGGGAACCCGACCCAGCTCGCGGTGCATGTCCTGCTTGATGACTAAGCTGCTTGAGGTGCTTGATGATTGAGGTGCTTGAGATGCTTGAGGTGCTTAATTATTGAGATGCTTGAGGTGCTTGACATGCTTGAGATGCTAGGGTTGCACTTAAGGTGAGAACCTAGCCCAAGCTTAAAGTGCTTAACGGCCAAGGTTGTGGTGGGAACTGGGCCTATGTATGAGGGGCTTAAGGTGTCAAAAAGTCAAATATTCAATCCCTACAAGGAGGGGGCGAGCCCTACATGAGGGTGGATCAGAGAGAACACCCACACACTCACACAAGGCATGCATGGTACAAAGAAAGCAAAAGGGACACTTGTCAAGTTCCTCCTCATGTTGCCCTCATGGTGTGCCTGAAGCCTATTGGTTGGCCACCCAAGGGGTCCAATAATAATTTAGGAGATTTAATTAAATGATTTAGCATTTATCTAGCCCTCTCTCTCAAAGGGGAAAGGGGGACACTTGTCTCAAGGCTACCCTTTTTGCTTGTAATGCCTCCTACTTGTGATTGGCTAGGCCTGGAGGGGTCCAATGAGATTCGAGAATGAGCTACAAGGGGGGGTCGACCCAAGGAAGCTAGGGGGTTGCTTAGGGGGTATACTCACCCACACACACTCACAAACACTCTCATTGTGTGCTATACAAAGTGCAAGAGCTCCCTCTCCTTCTCCAAGCAAGTAGAGGTTGAGAGCCTACACCAACACTCTTGGATATGGAGTGCAAATCCAACCAAGAGCCATGCTTCAATGCTTAAGCTTGCCATCTCCTTTTTCTTCATTGCTATGCTATTATGTATGCTAGCAACAAGAGTTATGATAAGTGAGGAACTAATTTTTTCTCCTACGAAATGTTTCTTCTTCCTCTTCCCTACCCTCATTCCCTGCTAGCTCTCTCCAGCTTCGAAGGTGTTTGAGGTCTTGGGACTGAGGCTTGGGATAGTTAAAGATTTCTTCAAGTTTATGTTATGTTTGTGATGCATGAAGCTTTCCATCTTCATTGCATCACCTAGGTCACGAGGAACACAAAGATTGTATTGTAACAAGTCTCTCTTAATGGGAGAAATAAAAATACAAATGCCTATTGGAGGGGGGACCGGCTCCACATAAATCCGGTCCTTAACTGTTGTCATGTTCTCTAAATTCTCTCTCTTGCAAAAGTAATTTTCATGCCAAGTTAACTAATTGCTATGATTATGTTGCTATCTTCAATTATGTTCACCCGCTATGCTCACAAAGTCATTTCTCAAAAGTACTCTCATTAATTTCCGTTACTCTCGAATTAAATAGGCCAATTCCATTACATTGGTATCAGAGAATTTGGTTTCTCTTTTCTTGCCTAAGAAGAGAGGTCCTTAAGTAGCCTATAAATGGTTAATGTTGTTAATTATATTAGGGTAAGTGGAACAGGGATCTATTATCGGTTTTGTTGAGCCCACTATGTACGGGATGGTGCACACCTCGGGAGCTTTGGACTTAATAATGGAGTCTTTTTAGACTTGCCTACGGTTAACCATTATTGAGCCATAAGAAGTCTAAAAGGAGCTAGCCCTCGGCAACTCTGCTATGTTAGATCTACTCCTCTACTCTCTATAATTAACCACTTTGAGCCGTGGGTGTAGATACTTAAGAGCCGATTTTCAAAGGCTAAAAGGAGTGGCAACTAAGGTTTTAAATTTCCAAAGCATACACTAAGTACATACATAAATTTTGTTAACATGGTTGACAATAATCAAGAGAGTAGAATGAACATTGATAGCTTTGATTTTGCACATGAAGGTGCTAATGATGATTTTGCACATGAAGGTGCTAATGATGATGCTCCCATGTTTGTGAATTATCTCGTCACTAGGTTGCAGGAAGCTATGGGAAACCCTGCTTTGCAAGCCGAAGTTACTCAACAACTTCGTGCTTATGGAATTTCCCTTTCTCTCCAAGAGGAGAGAGAGCTTAGGAGGCCTCTTGAAGAGATCCCCAAAAGAAGACTCTCTCCCATTCGAGAGGAGTAATCCAAAGAGCAAGAAAGAAATGAAAGTTTAAGTTCCTCTGAAGATGTGGCTCCACAAAGACGGCGGTCTAGACGATCGCCCACTCCTCCCAAGAGGAAAAGATCAACACATAGTCCTTCTCCTCATCACTCTGAAAGGCAAGAGAGGAAACAAAGGAAGAAAAGGGCTAGGAAGAGGTCACCCTCTTCTCCTTCTTCTTCACCTTCCTCCTCTTCGGATGAAAGTTATGGCTATTCTCCTAGAGAATACAAGAGGGGAGGACATCGCAAATCATTTCCTGCATGGCGAAGGTCACAAAAGCTAAACAAGTTCAAGGAGGGAGGAAAGAGTATCTCTTTTCTCACCTATGATGGCACCTTCGGTGCTACTGACAAAGTGTTGGCCTTCATCCAGCAATTTGATGCGGCCTTTGGAGATGAGGGCTTCATAGAGTCCTCCAAGCTACGCCATGTAGCTATGCACTTCCAAAAATCAGCTCGTCAATGGTGGGCTAGCCTTCGTGGCAATGGTGAAGCCCCAAAGACATGGAAAACTCTACGAGTTTCCATCATGAAGCAATTTCTTGCAAGCAATGCAAAGGAAAAAGTGCTTACCGAATGGCGCACCTTGAAGCTTCTCACCCATGAGTCTATCCACAAATATGTAGACAAGTTTTGGGATTTACATCTCAAGGCTACTGTCTTTCAAAAGATAGACTTTGCCGAGAAAAGGCAGCAATTCTGTGCGCGATTACCTAAAGAGATGGCCGAATACATCAACTCTCAACGGCCTGGTACTATTAGCGAAGTAATCCATCACACCATGGTTGTTTCACGCATCAATTTCCATCAAGGGGCTAGACGTAATGTCAAGCCCATGGAAAACAAAGACAAAAATGATGCAAAGGGGAAAACCAATGTTCAAAATACTTCCCAAGTCAATTCCAACAACAACAACAATCGGACCAAGGAGAAGGGAGTTTACAAAGGTAGAAAAAAACTCTCCCTTGAAGAGCTTGAGGCTTTTCGCAAGGACCATAAGTGTTTCAAGTGTGGGGAGCAAGGACATAGCTATCGTTCTTGCCCCAAGAAGAATACTTGCAATGAGACTCCTAGGGCTTCCACCATCGAAGCTCCAAAAGAGGATGCTCATTGCAAAGGATCATCACTTTCCTATGCTTGGGGAAAGGTAAGAGAGCATGATGCCTTCATCTTGTTTGACCCTGGCTCTACTCTCAACTTCATATCAACGGAGTTGGCCACCAAGTTGGGCATTCAAGCTTTTGAGATGGGAGATATAGTAGTGGCTGATGCATCTTTCAAGGGACAACAAGCCTTTGTTACTCCTTTGATTGGGAAGTTGAGGCTTCATGTCCAAAGCTATGTCGACAAAGAAAACTTCTTCATCTCTCCTCTCCAACATGAGGATGTTATCCTAGGGGCACCATGGTTTGATTGCATGGCTGCCAACATGAAGTTACCTGAAAGGAGAATCTACTTCACCTACAGGGGAAAGAACATGTATATAGATGCTAGTGAGCATGGTCGCACTATCCCACTTGTAAATTCTCTTGCTTTTGATAAGTCAATGAAGAGCTCAGTTTCTGCGTACATGATTTTTGTCAAAGAGTCTCTAAAAGATACTAATGTTTCATCAAATGTAAATGGTAGGAATCAAGAAGAGTTATACTTGTCTAATTTTCTAAAAGGATTCCAAGATGTGTTCATTGATGATATCCCTATGGACTTACCTCCAAAATGAGGGGATGATGACCATCGCATTGAGCTCCTTCCTGGAAGCTCACCACCTAACAAGCCTCCTTATCGAGTCTCACAAGCTCAACAAGAGGAGATCATGAGGCAAGTACAAGAGCTGGTAGACAAAGGGATAGTGAGGCCTAGTTCCTCTCCCTTTTGTTCTCCAGTCCTTTTAGTGCAAAAGAAATATGGTACATACCGTATGTGTGTGGACTATCGAGCACTAATTAACCATATCACTATCAAAAAGAGATTTCCCGCACCTCAGGTAGAAGATCTGTTTGATAAGCTACAAGGCTCTTTTGTTCTCCAGTCCTTTTAGTGCAAAAGAAATATGGTACATACCGTATGTGTGTGGACTATCGAGCACTAATTAACCATATCACTATCAAAAAGAGATTTCCCGCACCTCAGGTAGAAGATCTGTTTGATAAGCTACAAGGCTCTACCTACTTCAGTAGGATTGACCTTAAGAGTGGCTATCATCAAATAAGGATAGTGGATGAATTGAAGATATCTTAAAGACCGCGTTTTGCACAACGTTTGGTCTTTATGAATATCTAGTCATGCCTTTTGGCTTGACTAATGCACCAGCTACGTTCAATCGTTTGATGGAGAAAATTTTTAGACCATACCGCAAATTCACTGGAGTATTCTTTGATGATATCATCATCTACTCCAAGTCTTTGGAGGAACATAAGCAACATCTCCAAGTGATTTTTCAAGCATTGAGGGAGAACAAGCTTTTTCTCAACCAAAAGAAAAGCGAATTCTTCCTTCGAGAGATTCAATACCTAGGTCATATTATCTCTAAAGATGGTATCCGAATGGATCCATCAAAGTTAGAGGTAATAAAACCATGGCCTAACCCAAGAAATTTACATGAGCTAAGAAGCTTTGTTGGTATGTGCGCATACTATAGACGCTTCATAGCAAAATTCTCTCAAGTAGCAGGACCACTACACGACTTAACTAAGAAGAACATTAAGTTTGTATGGACTGCAAAGGAGCAAAATGCTTTTGAAAAGCTCAAAGAGAAGCTTACTTCCCAACCAGTCCTCGTGCTTCCGGATCTCTCAATGCCATTTGAGGTCCAATGTGATGCTTGTGGTGATTGCCTTGGAGCAGTTTTGCTTCAAGAAGGGCATGCCATAGCATATGAGAGCCGAAGGCTCAATATTGATGAACGAGTCTTGGGCATTTATGAGAAAGAGCTTTTAGTTGTTCTACATGCCCTAGACACATGGAAGCACTACCTATTGAGGACTCCATTTATCCTACGAACCGACCACCAAAGTCTCAAGTATTTCCTGACGCAAACCAGGCTTTCCAACAAACAAATGAGGTGGGCAAATTTTCTTTCGCAATTTAATTTCCATATTGGTCACATAGCTGGTAAGCACAATCAAGTGGCCGATGCACTTTCACAACGACCCAAAGTTAATAAGGTGTCTATAGCTACTCACAATGATCTATCCTCTATGATAGATGAGTATGCTATTGAACCTGACTTTAGAGACATAATGTCAGCCCTTGCTTTGGGGAAGAAAGAGGAACCATTCACCTTGCAGGATGGTTATCTTCTCCACGGCAATAGGCTATGTGTTACCCATTCCCTTCGTGAGAAAGTTATGTATAAATCCCATGCTCCTCCATATGTGGGGCATAGAGGTATTCAACCTACTCTCCGAGGAGTAGAGATGTACTTCTATTGGCCTACCATGAAAGTGCACATACAAGAGTATGTTTCAAAATGTGTAGTATACCAAAAGACCAAGTATGATAGAGGGAAGAAACCTGGATTACTCCAGCCATTGCCTATCCCAAATTCACCATGGGAGAGTATATCCATGGATTTCATATTTGGATTACCCAAGTCTATCCATGGGAATACAGGAATATGGACAATAGTTGACAGGTTTAGCAAGCAAGCACATTTTATTCCTGTCAAAAAGACTATTAAGGCACATCAAATGGCAACCCTCTTCATATCTCAGATTTTCAAGCACCATGGATTACCCACATCCATCATGTCAGATAGAGATCCTAGAATGACCAATAATTTCTGGAAAGGTCTCTTTGAAAATCTAGGAACAAGATTGAATTTCTCTTCGGCCTATCACCCACAAACGGATGGCCAAAGTGAGATAGCCAATCTTACGATACTCGATCTACTCAAGACTTATGTTACCGAAGTAGATCAACGCTCACAATGGGAAAAGTACTTACCTCTTGTAGAGTATGCCTACAATAATACTGTACATACTTCTACGGGAAAAGCACCTTTTGAGATCATTGAGGGAAGACCTAAAAGTCCCTTGCTACTCAAAGTACATGGGAAGATCTTCGCCGCCGATGAGTATAGCCGAGACCTACAAGAATCTTTTCACAAGATTAGGGAGGCTATATCCATCTCTCAACAAAGGCAAAAATCTACTGCTAATAAGCACAGAAGAGCCTTAATGTTCAAAGAAATTGATTGGGTCTTACTCAAGTTTCCTATGGCTTGGTTAAGGCAAACGACGGGCAAAAATACTACGGGCCATCAAAAGTATTATGCTAAACTAGGCAAAAGATACTATGGTCCTTTCCAAATCTTGAAGCCCATCAATGAGATGTCTTATCAACTCAGGTTGCCAACCATTGGCTCATACACAATTCCTTTTATGTAAGCCTACTTAAGCCCTACAAAGGAGAGCCACCAACTGAACCAATTATTGAAGACCCTCCCGAAGTTGAAGACCAAGAAGAGGTTCTACAACCCGAAGCTCTCCTTCGGCATGAAGACAAGGTACTACGACATGGTAAGATTATCCGACAGTATCTTATTAAGTTCAAAAATTATCCTTTTGAAGATGCTAGATGGATGCAAGGAATACAACTTAAGGATAGTATGAACCTTGTCAATGCTTACAATGCTACATTAGAGTAAGCAAATGTACAAATTTCTTTAAATAACTCGTGTTTTTTTCTTATTGAACTAGTCCTCTTTTTAATTGTACACAAATGTAACTAGTATGCATGCTTAGAATCATGTTTGTGATGATGCCGTCTCTCAAATACCAAGTAGAATTTGTCACTCTACTTTGGCACAATGAAATGGACTAAAGAGCAGACATGCTTGCGGCAGCTATGTCTCCCAAGCACCAAATGGATTAGTCATCCATCTTGGAAAGATGTCGTAGGGTAAAAAAGGGACCAACTACCCGCTAAGTAAAATTGACTAATGATTAAGGTTTTATCTCTTCTACCTCATAGTCGAGGACGACTATGATTTCAAGAGAGAGGTAATGTTATAAAATCTAATATCTAATATCTAACCAGCCCAAATGATTTTCTCATATTAAATTGATCACATAATGTGGGAGAATAAAAGGGAACAAGTGTTAATATATAGACACGTGCTTATAGATCTATCTCAACATGGGGCAATGGTAAAGGGGCTCAAATGAGAGATGGTCTATCAAAGAGCAAGGCTAACTTATGGAGCATAATACCTTAGGGTTATCTTCATTGAAGACCTCCAATAATGTGTGTAAAAGGCCTTTGACCTTAGGTAAGCTAGGGCTGAGCTTGAAGCGCGGGAACCCAACCCACCTCGCGGTGCTTGTCCTGCTTGATGACTAAGGTGCTTGATGATTGAGGTGCTTGAGATGCTTGAGGTGCTTGACATGCTTGAGATGCTAGGGTCGCACTTAAGGTGAGAACCTAGCCCAAGCTTAAAGTGCTTAACGGCCAAGCTTGTGGTGGGAACTGGGTCTATGTATGAGGGGCTTGAGGTGTCAAAAAGTCAAATATTCAATCCCTACAAGGAGGTGGCGACTCCTACATGAGGGGGGATGAGAGAGAACACCCACACACTCACACAAGGCATGCATGGTACAAAGAAAGCAAAAGGGACACTTGTCAAGTTCCTCCTTGGTGTGCCTGAAGCCTATTGGTTGGCCACTCCAAGGGGTCCAATAATAATTTAGGAGATTTAAATTATTTAGCATTTATCTAGCCCTCTCTCTCAAAGGGGAAAGGGGGACACTTGTCTCAAGGCTACCCTTGTTGCTTGTAATGCCTCCTACTTGTGATTGGCTAGGCCTGGAGGGGTCCAATGAGCTTCAAACATGAGCTACAAGGGGGGTTTGACCCAAGAAGCTAGGGGGTTGCTTAGGGGGTATACTCACCCACACACACTCACAAACACTCTCATTGTGTGCTATGCAAAGTGCAAGAGCTCCCTCTCCTTCTCCAAGAAAGTAGAGGTTGAGAGCCTACACCAACACTCTTGGATATGGAGTGCAAATCTACCAAGAGCCATGCTTCAATGCTTAAGCTTGCATCTCCTTCTTCTTCATTACTATGCTATTATGTATGCTAGCAACAAGAGTTATGATAAGTGAGGAACTAATTCTTTCTCCTACGAAATGTTTCTTCTTCCTCTTCCCTACCCTCATTCCCTGCTAGCTCTCTCCACCTTCGAAGGTGTTTGAGGTCTTGGGATATTTAAAGCTTTCTTCAAGTTTATGTTATGTTTGTGATGCATGAAGCTTTCCATCTTCATTGCATCACCTAGGTCACAAGGAACACAAAGATTGTATTGTAACAAGTCTCTTTACTGGGAGAAATCATAATACAAATGCCTATTGGAGGGGGGACCAGCTCCACATAAATCCGGTCCTCAATTGTTGTCATGTTCTCTAACTTCTCTCTCTTGCAAAAGTATTGTTCATGCCAAGTTAACTAATTGCTATGATTATGTTGCTATCTTCAATTATGTTCACCGCTATGCTCACAAAGTCATTTCTCAAAAGTACTCTCATTAATTTCCGTTACTCTCAAATTAAATAGGCCAATTCCATTACATGGCGTGTCCTTGTGCGCATTGCAAGCATCAGATCTTTTGAAAACAAAAAATATATGACCAAACACATACGCAATCACGGTCTCTTTTTGATAAGGCAAGTACAAGACCTGCGTTATCGACCTCATGGTCTAGAGATTGAAGGTCAAAGTCCGCAAGTAAATATTGCTCCGACTTCATCCCAGAGAAGAAGATTTTCAAACAAGAAGCCATCGATGAGTCCTCCCAACTAATACCTGAAACGGCATTTCAATAAGTAGAGATGGAGCAGATGTTGGACGCGTTCTTTGACATGGATTCCACCATAGAAGGCGACAACATTGAACGATGTAAGTGGGATGGAAACACACACAAAGCCTCTATAATGACCTAACACACACTCTTGGGATGATATACACACACACTATGGGGCACCACTCGGCTTACACAACCCACCTGGCCGAGACAGGGAACACACCGATGGAGTGAGAGAAGAGAGACTACCCATTCACCCACTCCAGACAGAGAGACACACACACACCAAAAATCTGAGCTCAAAAGAGGAGAATTTTTTATATTTAGATAAAATTGAGCTTGGGCCAACACCAATGGGGCAAATAGCTTACACAATATGGGTAAAATATGCTAGATACAATGACAAATTGGAGCATAAGCTTCGCTCAAAGGAGAAACTTACACAGCAAAAACAACAAAAAAATAGTGAGGAATTTGGAAAAAAAGATAGCGCCATCGCGTCCGGAACGGCCCAAAACCCAGTCTACAATGTCAAAGTACTTAAATCCGAGCAGTTTACGGCCAAAACAGGCTCCAAAAACAGCAAAAACACAGTTGCGGCTGTTCCTCCTCTTCTCTCCACTTTTTTTCTGGTCTTCTCTCAGTTTTTTCAGTTCCCACACTTAGCTTTATTACTTGGGCACCTTTGGCCTTTTAGTTGACCTCAAACGGAGCCCGAACAGGCCAAAAATTGGCCTCGCAGTGCATAGTTGTCACCCTGCTTCATCCATCCGCACACCTGGCACTCAACTTTTTCCAATAATGCATCCCGCAACCACGTGAAGTGGCCCCCATATGTAGTTCTCATGATGACCTTTTTGTATTAATATCACAAGAAAACACCCACGTTGTGTCCGTACTTATCCACGTGCAAAATATTGACCCCATTCGACGTTCTGATGCCACTAGATGCCATATGACGCACCTGCTTACCTCATGTTGTCGGCCGTGGATAGCTTTCTCGAGAATTTTTACGCGCTACCAACTCCTTATTATTATAGAAAAAACACACTGGTACTGGTGATAGTGAAAATCGATGCACTATATATATGTTGTCCTACCTGTACACATGTGGGCCCCACGTAACCACCTGGCTCTGGAAAATGGGCAATCCTTTATTCGATGCACCGTGCATGGGTATGTACATATGCCCAATCCCTTGCTCCAAAAACTCCTGACATAATTGGCATGTTGGACGGATACACCGCGACGGACGTTAGCACAGCGAGAACTCACCTAACATATAATCTCAGCTAAGGACGAAGCTCGACCCGCAGACGCATAGAAGCAAGCATAAGGTGTCAACCTACACTCGACCCACTCCTAACTAATTCTTACAGAGGTCTCTACCAATTGTCTAAGTCACAGCCTTCAAGAGTGCATAAGAGGAAACTTCCTACAACGCTTTCTAGAGCCGAACACCCATCAAACAATCTCGAAACACCATAGAACTTGAAGGAGACCCTACTAATACCAATAGGTCGCTCTCCAAAGGTCTATGAACCAAACCCCAACCCAAAACACACGGTGCAAAATCACGTATGATGTCTGGCCGAAATTTGCAGGTCTTCGTTTCTGAAATCTAAAGTGCCTAATGTGTAGTTCTACTCAATGTGAACGCTGTTGTGACACTCCGTCTCCACAATGTGAAGCTCTATCAGGACATGAATTTTGGATATTATCATTCCTTAGGCGGAATCATCGTGATTGCAAAGACATGTTGGACATGGTAGTAGAAGAAATTTATATCAAAGGTGTACACTTCAAGAAGCAAATCAATTTTCTAAAGTTCTTTTTTGTTAAAAGTATGTCAAGAGAGAGTCAAGAGGGTCCCCACTTCAGATCATCGATGTCGCGTGCTTCAAGTAATTGCGAAGCTGCTTGTTTGAAGGATCATCCGTTCGAAATATTTTGATGTGATAAACTGCGATTAGCATGTTTTAGTTGATAGGGGATGGCTAATAACATGGAGACAGTGAGGATGCTACAGAAAATAAGTGCCTTGGTCAATAATAATGTGCTTAGCATTGACTTGGTTTCGATGTAAGCCGAGAAGCTAGAAGGCGAGGCCATGAGTTGTGAGTGTGAATGACCACTTACATTATGGAGCTATCAATAAAACAAGGCTGGATAATAATAACGAGGAGTTGACAGGCTTAAAAAGAAAAGCATGGCGCCGTCGACAGCAAGCGGTAGAGAGAAAAAAGCAGGGCAAGCCGGATAGGGGGCCGCCAGAAGAAAAGTAGCAGGTTGACGAGCGCATCACTATCAGGGTCCGCCCATGACGAAGAGGAGGACGAGCTGACAATGGGGTTTCTTGTGGTGAAGAGGAAAGAGTTGAATTGAGGCGCTGGTGGTTTGGAAGCTAGCCGAGCAGGGACGTCAACTGCAAGCAGTGTATCTGGTAGCGAATCGAGGAGGTTTCCATGCAAAAGCGCGAATACGAGCAGGAAAGTTGATGACGCTATAGCTGGAGGCCTGGGGGTGGCGAGTGAAGATGGGTGAAGTTTGGCCGGGTGAAAGATTGTGATAACATGATTCTTATCTCTATAATGACTGACAGAATCTGATGAAAACTTGACAACCTCCAATTATGTTTACCTTTCTTCGCTTGTCAAACTTATCAAGGAGATGACATCAAAGGCTATTGAGGGAGTCTCTAGAGAGTGACCAAGAGGCAGTGCGTGGGGGAGAGTACAAGGCAGGTTGGTGGAAGGAGGCTGGAAGTTTTTGAGAAGGCGCGTCAAGTAACTATAGCCATATGGCCGTGAGCACAAAGAGAGCGTGCAGGCAGGGAGATCAGTCATCGAACAATCTTTTGACGACGAGGTGTTGCTGCCGAGTACGAGTTGCAAGAGGTTTTCAAGGCATTGAAGTGGCCTAACTTCAATGTTTTCAGTGGATACGGCAGCGGTTTGACAGTCCACAACCAAATTTTTGTGTAATTGGGGATGTTTTTGAAGATGGAGACAATCATACCTTGGTGAAGGTCTTTTAGAATCGAGAGCTATGTCATAGAGAAGTTGGTCTTTAAGAAGTTTTAGCAGTTTCAGAGGATTGTTTGAGTTAAAAGAAGACCGAAGCAACCGACGGCAAAGTGAGTGCACATGAAGGTGGTCGGGAAGAGCAAGGGAAGGAGATTGAAGCAAATAAGGCTTTGGTGTTTGTGCTTCCGCTCAAGATCTCAAAGGCTTTAAGAGCACAATGGGCCTATTGCGACGGTCAAGTCTTTTGTATTCAACTTTTGAGTTATTTAATATTTCAGTTTAAGGTTTCCATAAGCGTCTATTGTACTATATTCTCTTGTGTTGTGCATCTCTCTCTAACTGTTTCCCATAGCAAGCAGCCCTGTGCTGACCCGGCTCACTAACTGCACAAATTAGTTTCCGACAATGCGTGGATATGCTGCAATGCAAATTGGACAACGTATGCTTACCAAATTACCAGATGAAGCTCGTAGAAGGAGCTCACAAAACCGGGCCGTACGCGCGCAATGTAGGTATCGGACACGTTGCTCTATCGGGGGCACGTGGATTCTAGCCGCAATTCTCCGCACTCGTTTTTCTGACACCCATAAGGTGTATGGTACTGCCACATTGGTTAAGAGCTATAGACAGATCACTAATAGACTTGATACATCTGTAGGCTTTATAACAAAAGGTTTTTTATTCTTGGGTAAAAAATGGTGTTATGGGTTTTTACAATTCTCAATCCCTAAAGTATTGGAGGATTAAAAGTCCCCCGAATTGCTCATTATTATAAAAACTGAGTGATTCAATGTGGTGTATTGGTGATATAAAGTGAATTTATTGAAATTTGTGGCGTATTCGGGTTTTTCGATGGAGTGCAGGGAGAACTCATTCTCATTGTTGGTATTTAAATGGTGTTCATCCGAAGTGGTAGGTAGTCGGGGGGGGTGTGTACAGCTTCTAACGCTCCCCCCTCCTTGCTCATGTCGTCCCCGACATGGCCGCTGATCCGCTTCTTCGTTTCGCGCATCTTGATTAATGATTCGTATCTTGCATACAAGTTCATCATTTTTGGGCCGAAAATATCTGTGTTTATTGCGAAGAAGCCGGTATAGAACGCTTCTTCAAAGGCTTGGAGGTGATAGGATGGTAGAAACATGATCCTCTGATACATGGCATGTATCACCTCCTTGGAAGGCTGACTAGACAGATCATAAGCGCATCTGTAAGTATCTTGGAAGAAAAAGATAATGTCTGTCACTTGGCCTGGCTTGAATGTCTCAAATACTGCTAAGAGGGTTTTGAAGATTTTCTCTCATCATGATGCACGTAAGGTCAGGTGAGCCAGTGAACAATTTGATGGCGCCCGTTAGGGTTTTCACCATGTATTGGACACTTATTCTCTCACCTACCTTCAACCCGGCAGCTTAGGGTAATTCAGCCAAGTGGGTTGGCTCCTTTGCAAGATATCTCCTGGGCTTTCCATGTCTTGATCCTTGGTAGAGGACAAAAGCTGAGGTTGTCTCTGATGTTTTTCAGTGCCTCTACCAAGTGGATTAGGTATTGTGGGTACTTTGTGAGCCAGGCCTTCCTCCATTTTGGATGAGAGCCAACAATTAGCCTGACCCCTTCTGGTTGGGAGGTATCTGCGTTGTAAAGTGGTACGGTCGGCTCTTCTCTTATCCGCTTGTTGATGGTAGCTGCTTCATATTTTAGCAATGGATATGGGAGAGAGGGTTGAAGCCATTCGCACTTGAGGTTGCTGGCGTCGATCTTCTAGATGGTCATGGACTTGAAAACCCTTTGCTCCCACTCCAAGGCTTCCTTTGTTGTCTCTCTGATCTCCACCTCTATTGCTTTATGCAACTTTTCTTCCTCTTCCTGTGTTAGATCCTGTGGCTCTTTAGAGGATCCTTCTAGGATTTCCTCTTGCATAGGTGTGTCCACCGGATCTGCCACATTCTCTAAATCAATGCCTTCATTGGCCGTTGGCCCTGTGCTTTCTTGCTGTCCTTTCAACTCCTCAATCTGCTTTGGGAGTTTTTGTTTTTCTGATCCAGCTTCTTCGCCCATATTCACGAGGAGGTCATTCATTCGGCGTTTATCCTCTCCGCCTCCTTGAGCTTTCTTTTTATACTTTCTACTTCCTCTTGCAGGGATTTTTGGTCTTCTTCCATTCTTGTTTGCATGACAATAGACCCTTCTGCCATCATCAATCTTTGCTTTTTCTCTAGAGTCATCTCCTTCGGAAGTTCTTGTATCTGTTCTTCATAGAGTTGACTCTACGTAGTGATGTGAGTCGAGCTAGTAGCTTTGACTCTGGCAGGGGATGCCCGCAGCCTCTGGATGGTCTGATTTTTCACTTTGAGCTGGTCCTTGAGCTCAAGGACCTCATCTTGGTTAGCTTCTTGATCTATCTCTACCTTTTCTTTGGCATTTCTCATGGCTTCAACTTCTTTAGATTCCTCAGCCAGTAGTAGAGTCTGGTTATCCCTTTCCCTCTCGGCATCTATCAGTGATTTGCTGAGCTGCTGACATTCCTCTTCAACTCTTTGCATTCTTTGTGCTGCTGCCTGATTTTCTTCCTCCATTGCCTGGCATCTTTGCAATGCCCTTGCTAGGCTGGCTTGTAGCTCAGCTTCTCTCTCTTTCTGTCTTTGGCTTTGTCCTTGTAGAGCGAGAGTCTACTTCCAGCTTTATCTTTATTTCCGTGGCCTTGAGAGCTGCCATCTCACTTTCTGAATCCATGGACTGCGCTCTTAACCCGGTTAGCTTCGTCATCACCACATCCCAGTCGTTGGAGGGCGGGTGCAGGTCCACTGTATCTGTGGCAATTTCTTTTAGTTCCACTAGTCTGATGCCTTGCATTTGTTCTTTAGGCCTTGTGCTTGCCAAGTCAAATGCGAGTGTGGCAGCCTCTTCCTTTGTGTATCCTGCAGCTAGCAGGTCCAAAAATGTGTTGTATTCTTCGTTTGGCTTTGTCTTTTCACTCTCGGGTTTAACCTCTTCCCTTTCCTGGATTTGTTCTCTCTTGGGCTCCTCCTGGCCTTTGTGTTTGTCTTCCTCCTCTTTATCTTCTCGTGGAGGGCTGTGAAGAGGTGGTGAGGGAGGTGGGCTGGGTTTAAGGCTGGCCGGTAGAGATGTAGGCTTTCCCTTTAAATCTCTGTCTGCTTTAGTTTTTTCTTTCTCTCTCTTGGCTCTCTTGCTCATCTAGCAGTTTCTGCCGTATTTGCTCCACTTCCTTGTAACAGGACTTGATTTTGAAGTGCTTTAGCAATAAATTTTGTTTTTCTAGGAAGTTTTGGTCATTTTAAAGTTGGTCAACTGTGTAGAAGGATGTGTGGATTGTTTTCGTCCAATAAATTTTTTTGATCCGGAAGACACTTTCTGGGGCATTTTTGAAGGTGTTAACGTGGGATTTAGGAAAAGTGTTGTATGAAGCAATTGAAGCCTGTGTTATAAGGAACAACTTTGGTTCTCTGAGTCTTTAGAGATTTTGATGTTTTGATGCTCGTTGAGGGCCAAAGATTAACAAAAAACTGGGATTTACTGTTTTTGCATCGTTTTTGTAGAAAATGCTGTTTTGCAGGTTGATTTTCAGCAAATCAGAGCATGCTATGGAAATTTTCCATCACATAGCCGTCGAAGAGCGCAACGAGGGCAACAAGATTGTGTGACACGGACCTGGGCTGTTTTGGCTCTGTTTGGGAGTTATGTTCAGTTGAAGACAGCTGAAAATTTTAGGACTTTCAAAAAACAAAAGGTTTCAAAAAAATCTAACCTTTACGGATCGCTTCGCGATCACGTTCTTATCTTATTCTTGCAGGTATACTTGGTGCGCAAGTCGAGTCGATCGAACGCCAAAAATAGAAAAGCGGCTATTTTGAGAGGTCGCAGGCTTTTCGATGAAAACTCAGAAAAGAAAGACGGGTGGTGCGTTTTTGGGATCATTCACCGATATCTTATTCTGCGAGTGCAAGTGAGACGCTGCATGCAAGCGAACTGAAGCTCGGGGGTGGTCGGGAGGTTCGACCTCCGTACAACGGAGTGCATGCGCCCGTATATTTTATTGCTCTGTTGTATCAAAACTCTATCAATACAAAGATCTCTTTCTCTATCTTTTGTTGTCTATCTCTATTATTCTGTTCCTGTGACAATTTGTATCAGAGCAAGCGGTTGATTCTGGACATGGACGGATACGAGAAGAAGATAAAGGAGCAAGAAGACCTGATTCGGCGACTACGAGAAGATCTGGAAATTTCAAATCGAGAGCGTGATGAGGCTCTATAGGGCAAAGCAGCACGAGACCCTGATATCTATGTGGAGCTTCATGGCGAACAAGAAGACGCAAACCATGCTATTCCACCAGGAAACACTAATCATCGTGTCGGCGCTGGGGCACCTGGCGGTGGTGATGGTGGTGATGATGGAGATGGTGATGGTGGGAACGGTGGTGATGGACGTCGAGGTCGTCAACACGGAAGAGAACGGGATGATGGCGAAGAGGAAACTAATGAAAGGAGAAGACGAAGAAGGAGACGTGATGAAGAAGATGCAGATGAAGATTCTGAAAGGGCAGCTTTGCAACAAGTCTTGAAGAAGGCAAAGATTAACGAGTTTAATGGCATCGAGAAAACTGGCGAAGGTCTCGAAGCATGGATTGAAGAGTTTGAAGATTATTTTGCATTGAAGAAGTTCTCTGAAGAAGCAAAAGCAAAGGTTGCAGTTGTTCATCTTCGACAAACCGCAAAGCTTTGGTGGAAAGCATATCTTAAACAGCGAACAAAGGTTACTCCAATCACTTGGGAGGAGTTTAAAACGCAAGCATATAAAAGGTACTGTTCTCCACACTATGAAATGGATAAAAAGATGGATTTTTACAAGTTTCAGCAGCAACTTGAGGACGAGCCAAGTCTTACTGTACATGAGTATAAGGAGAAGTTCATGCGACTTCACAAGTCTGCACCTGAAGTAGAAGGAGAGGCGTTGACAAACAAATTTATCGAAGGACTGCGTAAAGATCTGTATTTTCAAGTAAAGGGTGCGGGGCCTACCGATTTTCTGGATGTTATTGCGAAGGCCGAAAATTATGAGAAGAAGGTGAAGTATGAGAGCCGCAACTCTACTCCAAGCAGAATTATATCTACCGGGCATAGAACGCAGAATAGGCCTTTTCAGACAAACAGTGAATTTCCCCGAAGGAATTTTACAAATAATCAGAGAAGACAACCTAATAATTTTTCAAATCAGAATCAGAATTTCAATCGAAATCAGAGTACAAATTAGAATGCTGTAAACAACCATAATCAAAATTTGGGTCAGAATGATGCAAATCAGAATCAAAGAAGACGACAACCGCTGCGGTGGCGACATGATCCTGCTTTTCTAGAATGATCAAGGAAATTTGGTTTATGTTTCCGTTGCGGTGAGCAAGGTCACAAGACGCTCGAATGCCCAAATAAGGAGATCGATCAGGCGGTTCTTGCACAAATGGAAGCCAATATGAATGCGATGGACACCACGATTGAGGAAGCGAGCGAGGAAGGTAAGTGCTCTGAAATTCCTATGAAATGTATGACAACGTCTGTTCATCATTTAAGGGAATCCGTTATAAGAATTCGGGGTAAGATAGGAACTGAAATTGTGAAATTTGATTGATGAGATACATGTTGAAGTTGAAAATGATTCTTTTTATATGCCTATTTTGAAATTCTTGCGTGAGAATATTGGTGAGATGTATGAGAACAGATATCACTTGTATAAGGGAAATCTGTATTATTATGACCGCTTGTGTATTCCTGCAAATTCTGCTTTTAAGAGTCAAATTCTGCATGAGTGTCATAATTCACCTTTTTCTGATCATCCTGGATTGAATAAGACATATGAAAAGATTAAAACTTCATTATTTTGGCCGCATATGAAATTGGATGTTAAGAATTATGTGCGTGAATGCTTTCAATGTCAACAAGTTAAGATTGAACATAAGAGGATGCCTGGTGACCTTCAACCCTTAGACATTTCTTTACAAAAGTGGGAGTCTATATCCATGGACTTTATCATTAGACTTCCTACTGCTCGTGGAGGGTATGACTCAATCTTTGTGGTGGTAGATAGACTCACAAAACAAGCTCACTTCTTTCTTGTAAAGATAATTGATACTGCATTGACCATTGCACGCTTGTTTGTGAAAGAGATATTTCGTTTGCATGGAATGCCCAAGAGCATAGTGTGATCTGACAGAGATTCGAAGTTCACTTCTCATTTCTGGAGAGCGACTTTTGACTCTATAGGTACTTAGTTACGCATGTCTACTGCTTTTCATTCTTAAACGTGTGGGGAAACGAAGAGAGTGAATCGTATTTTAGAGGATATGTTATGAATGTATGTCAATGAAAACCAATCTAATTGGAATGAATATCTGCCTTTGGTTGAATTTGCATATAACAGTTCATATCATTCAACTATTAGGATGACTCTGTTTGAGGCAATGTATGGCTATAACTGTCCCACACCTATGAATTTTCTTAACTCGAGGAATAAGGTAGAATTGTCACGTGAGATGCTTGAGAAAATGGATAACGAGTTGGCCAAAATCAGGGGGAATATTAGAGAAGCTCAAAAGAGACATAAATTGTATTATGACAAGAAACATCGGGTTGTGGAGTATGAAACTGGTGATATGGTTTTCTTAAAGGTTATTCCCGAGAAGTCTCATTTGATTCTTGGGAAGGATAAGAGATTGTCTCCACGATTTGCTGGGCCATTTAAAATTTTGAAGCGTATTGGTTCATTAGCTTACAAATTGGAATTGCCTTCTCATGTCAAAGTGCATCCTGTATTTCATGTGAGTTTATTGAAAAAGTATGTTCCTAACGTGCATCATGTTTTACAGGACAACTCTAAGTTGAAAGATGACGGAACATTGACAGTAGAACCAGACTTAGTGCTAGATAGGCGTGTTAAACATCTGAGAAATAGAGACATTGTGGAAGTTTTGGTTAAGTGGCAGAACTATCCAGTAGAGGATGCATCATGGGTTGATCTTAGTGTTTTGCAAAGAGAATTTTTCTCCTTCCAACTCTGAGGACAGAGTTAATTTTGAAAAGGGGAGATTGTAATAGGACTTGATTTTGAAGTGTTTTAGCAATAAGTTTTGTTTTTCTAGGAAGTTTTGGTCGTTTTAAAGTTGGTCCACTGTGTAGAAGGATGTGTGGATTGTTTTCGTCCAATAAATTTTTTTGATCTGGAAGACACTTTCTGGGGCATTTTTGAAGGTGTTAACGTAGGATTTTGGAAAAGTGTTGTATGAAGCGATTGAAGCCTGTGTTATAAGGAACAACTTCGGTTCTCTGAGTCTTTAGAGATTTTGATGTTTTGATGCTCATAAATTTTTTTAAAGGCATTGCACGCAAAAGGAAGATGGCCTGCCCCCGTTCAGAACGACTGGCTGAGGCTAAAAGAAGACAAAGAAGACGAGCCCAAAGAGCACCAAGGATTGCCACAAGACTGAAAAGAGACTAGAGCTGGTCCTAGAAGAGTAGCCCGAGCAAAAGAAGGGGAAGACAGAGTTTGCCCAAGTGTCGGTGAAAGAAACAAAGTCACAAAAAGCGGCAAGTTTAGAGAGGCTGATGGAGAGCTTCAGAGCAGAGAGAGCCCTTAAAGGTGATTTAAGTGAACTTTGGAAGCCTTCTCTAGAAGCTATGTCGGGATCATCCCGAAGAGTACAAAGGCAGATTCGAGGATTATATCAAAAATTTGAGAGTCTTGATGCGCATCAGAGAATATATCGCATGTACCTTTCACAGAGGAGGAATGTCATAAGAACAGAATAATAGAGATAGACAGCAAAAGATAGAGAAAGAGTCTTTGTATTGATAGAGTTTTGATACAACGGAGGTGCAATAAAATATATGGGCGCACTCCGTTGTACGGAGCTCGAACCTCCCGACCACCCCGAGCTTCAGTTCCTTGCATGCAGCGTCTCACTCGCACTCGCACTTGCAGAAGAAGAGATCGGTGAATGATCCCAAAAACGCACCACCCGTCTTTCTTTTCTGATTTTTCCTCGAAAAGCCCGCGACCTCTCAAAATAGCCGCTTTTCTATTTTGGCGTTCGATCGACTCGACTTGCGCACCAAGTATACCTGCAAGAATAAAATATGAACGTGATCGCGAAGCGATCCGTAAGGTTAGATTTTTTTGAAAACTTTTTTTGTTTTTAAAGTCCTAAAATTTTAGTTGTCTTCAACTGAACATAACTCCAAATGAAGCAAAACAGCCCAGGTCCGTCTCACCCAATCTTGTTGCCCTCGTGTTGCTCTTTGACGGCTATGTGATGGGAAAATTTCCATAGCCTGCTTTGATTTACTGGAAAATCAACCTAAAACAACATTTTCTACAAAAACAATGCAAAAACAGCAAATCCCACTTTTTTGTTAATCTTTGGCCCTCAATGAGCATCAAAACATCAAAATCTCTAAGACTCAGAGAACCGAAGTTGTTCCTTATAACACAGGCTTCAATCGCTTCATACAACACTTTTCCAAAATCCTACGTTAACACCTTCAAAAATGCCCCAGAAAGTGTCTTCCAGATCAAAAAAATTTATTGGACGAAAACAATCCACACATCCTTCTACACAGTGGACCAACTTTAAAACGACCAAAACTTCCTAGAAAAACAAAACTTATTGCTAAAACACTTCAAAATCAAGTCCTATTACAATCTCCCCTTTTCAAAATTAACTCTGTCCTCAGAGTTGGAAGGAGAAAAATTCTCTTTGCAAAACACTAAGATCAACCCATGATGCATCCTCTACTGGATAGTTCTGCCACTTAACCAAAACTTCCACAATGTCTCTATTTCTCAGATGTTTAACACGCCTATCTAGCACTAAGTCTGGTTCTACTGTCAATGTTCCGTCATCTTTCAACTTAGAGTTGTCCTGTAAAACATGATGCACGTTAGGAACATACTTTTTCAATAAACTCACATGAAATACAGGATGCACTTTGACATGAGAAGGCAATTCCAATTTGTAAGCTAATGAACCAATACGCTTCAAAATTTTAAATGGCCCAGCAAATCGTGGAGACAATCTCTTATCCTTCCCAAGAATCAAATGAGACTTCTCGGGAATAACCTTTAAGAAAACCATATCACCAGTTTCATACTCCACAACCCGATGTTTCTTGTCATAATACAATTTATGTCTCTTTTGAGCTTCTCTAATATTCCCCCTGATTTTGGCCAACTCGTTATCCATTTTCTCAAGCATCTCACGTGACAATTCTACCTTATTCCTCGAGTTAAGAAAATTCATAGGTGTGGGACAGTTATAGCCATACATTGCCTCAAACAGAGTCATCCTAATAGATGAATGATATGAACTGTTATATGCAAATTCAACCAAAGGCAGATATTCATTCCAATTAGATTGGTTTTCATTGACATACATTCATAACATATCCTCTAAAATACGATTCACTCTCTTCGTTTCCCCACACGTTTAAGAATGAAAAGCAGTAGACATGCGTAACTAAGTACCTATAGAGTCAAAAGTCGCTCTCCAGAAATGAGAAGTGAACTTCGAATCTCTGTCAGACACTATGCTCTTGGGCATTCCATGCAAACGAAATATCTCTTTCACAAACAAGCGTGCAATGGTCAATGCAGTATCAATTATCTTTACAAGAAAGAAGTGAGCTTGTTTTGTGAGTCTATCTACCACCACAAAGATCGAGTCATACCCTCCACGAGCAGTAGGAAGTCTAATGATAAAGTCCATGGATATAGACTCCCACTTTTGTAAAGAAATGTCTAAGGGTTGAAGGTCACCAGGCATCCTCTTATGTTCAATCTTAACTTGTTGACATTGAAAGCATTCACGCACATAATTCTTAACATCCAATTTCATATGCGGCCAAAATAATGAAGTTTTAATCTTTTCATATGTCTTATTCAATCCAGGATGATCAGAAAAAGGTGAATTATGACACTCATGCAGAATTTGACTCTTAAAAGCAGAATTTGCAGGAATACACAAGCGGTCATAATAATACAGATTTCCCTTATACAAGTGATATCTGTTCTCATACATCTCACCAATATTCTCACGCAAGAATTTCAAAATAGGCATATAAAAAGAATCATTTTCAACTTCAACATGTATCTCATCAATCAAATTTCACAATTTCAGTTCCTATCTTACCCCGAATTCTTATAACGGATTCCCTTAAATGATGAACAGACGTTGTCATACATTTCATAGGAATTTCAGAGCACTTACCTTCCTCGCTCGCTTCCTCAATCGTGGTGTCCATCGCATTCATATTGGCTTCCATTTGTGCAAGAACCGCCTGATCGATCTCCTTATTTGGGCATTCGAGCGTCTTGTGACCTTGCTCACCGCAACGGAAACATAAACCAAATTTCCTTGATCATTCTAGAAAAGCAGGATCATGTCGCCACCGCAGCGGTTGTCGTCTTCTTTGATTCTGATTTGCATCATTCTGACCCAAATTTTGATTATGGTTGTTTACAGCATTCTAATTTGTACTCTGATTTCGATTGAAATTCTGATTCTGATTTGAAAAATTATTAGGTTGTCTTCTCTGATTATTTGTAAAATTCCTTCGGGGAAATTCACTGTTTGTCTGAAAAGGCCTATTCTGCGTTCTATGCCCGGTAGATATAATTCTGCTTGGAGTAGAGTTGCGGCTCTCATACTTCACCTTCTTCTCATAATTTTCGGCCTTCGCAATAACATCCAGAAAATCGGTAGGCCCGCACCCTTTACTTGAAAATACAGATCTTTACGCAGTCCTTCGATAAATTTGTTTGTCAACGCCTCTCCTTCTACTTCAGGTGCAGACTTGTGAAGTCGCATGAACTTCTCCTTATACTCATGTACAGTAAGACTTGGCTCGTCCTCAAGTTGCTGCTGAAACTTGTAAAAATCCATCTTTTTATCCATTTCATAGTGTGGAGAACAGTACCTTTTATATGCTTGCGTTTTAAACTCCTCCCAAGTGATTGGAGTAACCTTTGTTCGCTGTTTAAGATATGCTTTCCACCAAAGCTTTGCGGTTTGTCGAAGATGAACAACTGCAACCTTTGCTTTTGCTTCTTCAGAGAACTTCTTCAATGCAAAATAATCTTCAAACTCTTCAATCCATGCTTCGAGACCTTCGCCAGTTTTCTCGATGCCATTAAACTCGTTAATCTTTGCCTTCTTCAAGACTTGTTGCAAAGCTGCCCTTTCAGAATCTTCATCTGCATCTTCTTCATCACGTCTCCTTCTTCGTCTTCTCCTTTCATTAGTTTCCTCTTCGCCATCATCCCGTTCTCTTCCGTGTTGACGACCTCGACGTCCATCACCACCGTTCCCACCATCACCATCTCCATCATCACCACCATCACCACCGCCAGGTGCCCCAGCGCCGACACGATGATTAGTGTTTCCTGGTGGAATAGCATGGTTTGCGTCTTCTTGTTCGCCATGAAGCTCCACATAGATATCAGGGTCTCGTGCTGCTTTGCCCTATAGAGCCTCATCACGCTCCCGATTTGAAATTTCCAGATCTTCTCGTAGTCGCCGAATCAGGTCTTCTTGCTCCTTTATCTTCTTCTCGTATCCGTCCATGTCCAGAATCAACCGCTTGCTCTGATACAAATTGTCACAGGAACAGAATAATAGAGATAGACAACAAAAGATAGAGAAAGAGATCTTTGTATTGATAGAGTTTTGATACAACAGAGCAATAAAATATACGGGCGCATGCACTCCGTTGTACGGAGGTCGAACCTCCCGACCACCCCCGAGCTTCAGTTCGCTTGCATGCAGCGTCTCACTTGCACTCGCAGAATAAGATATCGGTGAATGATCCCAAAAACGCACCACCCGTCTTTCTTTTCTGAGTTTTCATCGAAAAGCCTGCGACCTCTCAAAATAGCCGCTTTTCTATTTTTGGCGTTCGATCGACTCGACTTGCGCACCAAGTATACCTGCAAGAATAAGATAAGAACGTGATCGCGAAGCGATCCGTAAAGGTTAGATTTTTTTGAAACCTTTTTGTTTTTTGAAAGTCCTAAAATTTTCAGCTGTCTTCAACTGAACATAACTCCCAAACAGAGCCAAAACAGCCCAGGTCCGTGTCACACAATCTTGTTGCCCTCGTTGCGCTCTTCGACGGCTATGTGATGGAAAATTTCCATAGCATGCTCTGATTTGCTGAAAATCAACCTGCAAAACAGCATTTTCTACAAAAACGATGCAAAAACAGTAAATCCCAGTTTTTTGTTAATCTTTGGCCCTCAACGAGCATCAAAACATCAAAATCTCTAAAGACTCAGAGAACCAAAGTTGTTCCTTATAACACAGGCTTCAATTGCTTCATACAACACTTTTCCTAAATCCCACGTTAACACCTTCAAAAATGCCCCAGAAAGTGTCTTCCGGATCAAAAAAATTTATTGGACGAAAACAATCCACACATCCTTCTACACAGTTGACCAACTTTAAAATGACCAAAACTTCCTAGAAAAACAAAATTTATTGCTAAAGCACTTCAAAATCAAGTCCTGTTACAAGGAAGTGGAGCAAATACGGCAGAAACTGCTAGATGAGCAAGAGAGCCAAGAGAGAGAAAGAAAAAACTAAAGCAGACAGAGATTTAAAGGGAAAGCCTACATCTCTACCGGCCAGCCTTAAACCCAGCCCACCTCCCTCACCACCTCTTCACAGCCCTCCACGAGAAGATAAAGAGGAGGAAGACAAACACAAAGGCCAGGAGGAGCCCAAGAGAGAACAAATCCAGGAAAGGGAAGAGGTTAAACCCGAGAGTGAAAAGACAAAGCCAAACGAAGAATACAACACATTTTTGGACCTGCTAGCTGCAGGATACACAAAGGAAGAGGCTGCCACACTCGCATTTGACTTGGCAAGCACAAGGCCTAAAGAACAAATGCAAGGCATCAGACTAGTGGAACTAAAAGAAATTGCCACAGATACAGTGGACCTGCACCCGCCCTCCAACGACTGGGATGTGGTGATGACGAAGCTAACCGGGTTAAGAGCGCAGTCCATGGATTCAGAAAGTGAGATGGCAGCTCTCAAGGCCACGGAAATAAAGATAAAGCTGGAAGTAGACTCTCTACAAGGACAAAGCCAAAGACAGAAAGAGAGAGAAGCTGAGCTACAAGCCAGCCTAGCAAGGGCATTGCAAAGATGCCAGGCAATGGAGGAAGAAAATCAGGTAGCAGCACAAAGAATGCAAAGAGTTGAAGAGGAATGTCAGCAGCTCAGCAAATCACTGATAGATGCCGAGAGGGAAAGGGATAACCAGACTCTACTGCTGGCTGAGGAATCTAAAGAAGTTGAAGCCATGAGAAATGCCAAAGTAAAGGTAGAGATAGATCAAGAAGCCAACCAAGATGAGGTCCTTGAGCTCAAGGACCAGCTCAAAGTGAAAAATCAGACCATCCAGAGGCTGCGGGCATCCCCTGCCAGAGTCAGAGCTACTAGCTCGACTCACATCACTACGTAGAGTCAACTCTATGAAGAACAGATGCAAGAACTTCCGAAGGAGATGACTCTAGAGAAAAAGCAAAGATTGATGATGGCAGAAGGGTCTATTGTCATGCAAACAAGAATGGAAGAAGACCAAAAATCCCTGCAAGAGGAAGTAGAAAGTATAAAAAGAAAGCTCAAGGAGGCGGAGAGGATAAACGCCGAATTAAATGACCTCCTCGTGAATATGGGCGAAGAAGCTGGATCAGAAAAACAAAAACTCCCAAAGCAGATTGAGGAGTTGAAAGGACAGCAAGAAAGCACAGGGCCAACGGCCAATGAAGGCATTGATTTAGAGAATGTGGCAGATCCGGTGGACACACCTATGCAAGAGGAAATCCTAGAAGGATCCTCTAAAGAGCCACAGGATCTAACACAGGAAGAGGAAGAAAAGTTGCATAAAGCAATAGAGGTGGAGATCAGAGAGACAACAAAGGAAGCCTTGGAGTGGGAGCAAAGGGTTTTCAAGTCCATGACCATCTAGAAGATCGACGCCAGCAACCTCAAGTGCGAATGGCTTCAACCCTCTCTCCCATATCCATTGCTAAAATATGAAGCAGCTACCATCAACAAGCGGATAAGAGAAGAGCCGACCGTACCACTTTACAACGCAGATACCTCCCAACCAGAAGGGGTCAGGCTAATTGTTGGCTCTCATCCAAAATGGAGGAAGGCCTGGCTCACAAAGTACCCACAATACCTAATCCACTTGGTAGAGGCACTGAAAAACATCAGAGACAACCTCAGCTTTTGTCCTCTACCAAGGATCAAGACATGGAAAGCCCAGGAGATATCTTGCAAAGGAGCCAACCCACTTGGCTGAATTACCCTAAGCTGCCGGGGTTGAAGGTAGGTGAGAGAATAAGTGTCCAATACATGGTGAAAACCCTAACGGGCGCCATCAAATTGTTCACTGGCTCACCTGACCTTACGTGCATCATGATGAAGAAAATCTTCAAAACCCTCTTAGCAGTATTTGAGACATTCAAGCCAGGCCAAGTGACAGACATTATCTTTTTCTTCCAAGATACTTACAGATGCGCTTATGATCTGTCTAGTCAGCCTTCCAAGGAGGTGATACATGCCATGTATCAGAGGATCATGTTTCTACCATCCTATCACCTCCAAGCCTTTGAAGAAGCGTTCTATACCGGCTTCTTCGCAATAAACACAGATATTTTCGGCCCAAAAATGATGAACTTGTATGCAAGATACGAATCATTAATCAAGATGCGCGAAACGAAGAAGCGGATCAGCGGCCATGTCGGGGACGACATGAGCAAGGAGGGGGGGAGCGTTAGAAGCTGTACACACCCCACGGAGACTAACTACTCGGAGGATTATCATTTTTTGTAATTATTGATTTGTTGAGAAAACCTGATTTTTCACCTTGTAAATATTGGGACTTACAGAAGTTTCCTCATTGTATCCCAGTTTTGATAGATAGATGGAGTAGTTGGTTGATCTTGGAACTTTAGGGTTTGAGAATTGTAAGGTATATATACCACTTTTTAACCTTAATGAAAAAACCTTTTGTCATTTTTAAAACAAGTTTTGAAGTCTATGAGTGATAGTACTGTGTACAAGAGAGAGTGTGAGCTTCATCTTGACGCTACGTGTGCACCGGTGGTCAGAATCGAGTGCGGAGAAGTGCAGCGTGTTGCCCCCGACGAGAGCTACGTGCCGATACCTACATTGCGCGCGTACGGCCCGGTTTTGTGAGCTCCTTCTACGAGCTTCATCTGGTGATTTGGTAAGCATACGTTGTCCAATTTTGCATTGCAGCATATCCACGCATTGTCGGAAACTAATTTGTGCAGTTAGTGAGCCGGGTCAGCACAGGGCTGCTTGCTATGGGAAACAGTTAGAGAGAGATGCACAACACAAGAGAATATAGTACAATAGACGCTTATGGAAACCTTAAACTGAAATATTAAATAACTCAAAAGTTGAATACAAAAGACTTGACCGTCGCAATAGGCCCATTGTGCTCTTAAAGCCGTTGAGATCTTGAGCGGAAGCACAAACACCAAAGCCTTATTTGCTTCAATCTCCTTCCCTTGCTCTTCCCGACCACCTTCATGTGCACTCACTTTGCCGTCGGTTGCTTCGGTCTTCTTTTAACTCAAACAATCCTCTGAAACTGCTAAAACTTCTTAAAGCCAACTTCTCTATGACATAGCTCTCGATTCTAAAAGACCTTCACCAAGGTATGATTGTCTCCATCTTCAAAAACATCCCCAATTACACAAAAATTTGGTTGTGGACTGTCAAACCGCTGCCGTATCCACTGAAAACATTGAAGTTAGGCCACTTCAATGCCTTGAAAACCTCTTGCAACTCGTACTCGGCAGCAACACCTCGTCAAAAGATTGTTCGATGACTGATCTCCCTGCACGCTCTCTTTGTGCTCACGCCATATGGCTATAGTTACTTGACGGCGTCCTCAAAAACTTCCAGCTCCTTTCCTCCTGCAAGCCTTGTACTCTCCCCCACGCACTGCCTCTTGGTCACTCTCTAGAGACTCCCTCAATAGCCTTTGATGTCATCTCCTTGATAAGTTTGACAAGCGAAGAAAGGTAAACATAATTGGAGGTTGTCAAGTTTTCATCAGATTCTGTCAGTCATTATAGAGATAAGAATCAGTGTTATCACAATCTTTCACCCGGCCAAACTTCACTCCTCGCCAGCCCAGGCCTCCAGCTATAGCGTCATCAACTTTCCTGCTCGTATTCGGCTTTTGCATGGAAACCTCCTCGATTCGCTACCAGATACACTGCTTGCAGTTGACGTCCCTGCTCGGCTAGCTTCCAAACCACCAGCGCCTCAATTCAACTCTTTCCTCTTCACCACAAGAAACCCCATTGTCAGCTCGTCCTCCTCTTCGTCATGGGCGGACCCTGATAGTGATGCGCTCGTCAACCTGCTACTTTTCTTCTGGCGGCCCCCTATCCGGCTTGCCCTGCTTTTTTCTCTCTACCGCTTGCTGTCGACGGCGCCATGCTTTTCTTTTTAAGCCTGTCAACTCCTCGTTATTATTATCCAGCCTTGTTTTATTGATAGCTCCATAATGTAAGTGGTCATTCACACTCACAACTCATGGCCTCGCCTTCTAGCTTCTCGGCTTACATCGAAACCAAGTCAATGCTAAGCACATTATTATTGACCAAGGCACTTATTTTCTGTAGCATCCTCACTGTCTCCATGTTATTAGCCATCCCCTATCAACTAAAACATGCTAATCGCAGTTTATCACATCAAAATATTTCGAACGGATGATCCTTCAAACAAGCAGCTTCGCAATTACTTGAAGCACGCGACATCGATGATCTGAAGTGGGGACCCTCTTGACTCTCTCTTGACATACTTTTAACAAAAAAGAACTTTAGAAAATTGATTTGCTTCTTGAAGTGTACACCTTTGATATAAATTTCTTCTACTACCATGTCCAACATGTCTTTGCAATCACGATGATTCCGCCTAAGGAATGATAATATCCAAAATTCATGTCCTGATAGAGCTTCACATTGTGGAGACGGAGTGTCACAACAGCGTTCACATTGAGTAGAACTACACATTAGGCACTTTAGATTTCAGAAACGAAGACCTGCAAATTTCGGCCAGACATCATACGTGATTTTGCACCGTGTGTTTTGGGTTGGGGTTTTGGTTCATAGACCTTTGGGAGAGCGACCTATTGGTATTAGTAGGGTCTCCTTCAAGTTCTATGGTGTTTCGAGATTGTTTGATGGGTGTTCGGCTCTAGAAAGCGTTGTAGGAAGTTTCCTCTTATGCACTCTTGAAGGCTGTGACTTAGACAATTGGTAGAGACCTCTGTAAGAATTAGTTAGGAGTGGGTCGAGTGTAGGTTGACACCTTATGCTTGCTTCTATGCGTCTGCGGGTCGAGCTTCGTCCTTAGCTGAGATTATATGTTAGGTGAGTTCTCGCTGTGCTAACGTCCGTCGCGGTGTATCCGTCCAACATGCCAATTATGTCAGGAGTTTTTGGAGCAAGGGATTGGGCATATGTACATACCCATGCACGGTGCATCGAATAAAGGATTGCCCATTTTCCAGAGCCAGGTGGTTACGTGGGGCCCACATGTGTACAGGTAGGACAACATATATATAGTGCATCGATTTTCACTATCACCAGTACCAGTGTGTTTTTTCTATAATAATAAGGAGTTGGTAGCGCGTAAAAATTCTCGAGAAAGCTATCCACGGGCCGACAACATGAGGTAAGCAGGTGCGTCATATGGCATCTAGTGGCATCAGAACGTCGAATGGGGTCAATATTTTGCACGTGGATAAGTACGGACACAACGTGGGTGTTTTCTTGTGATATTAATACAAAAAGGTCATCATGAGAACTACATATGGGGGCCACTTCACGTGGTTGCGGGATGCATTATTGGAAAAAGTTGAGTGCCAGGTGTGCGGATGGATGAAGCAGGGTGACAACTATGCACTGCGAGGCCAATTTTTGGCCTGTTCGGGCTCCGTTTGAGGTCAACTAAAAGGCCAAAGGTGCCCAAGTAATAAAGCTAAGTGTGGGAACTGAAAAAACTGAGAGAAGACCAGAAAAAAAGTGGAGAGAAGAGGAGGAACAGCCGCAACTGTGTTTTTGCTGTTTTTGGAGCCTGTTTTGGCCGTAAACTGCTCGGATTTAAGTACTTTGACATTGTAGACTGGGGTTTTGGGCCGTTCCGGACGCGATGGCGCTATCTTTTTTGCCAAATTCCTCACTATTTTTTTGTTGTTTTTGCTGTGTAAGTTTCTCCTTTGAGCGAAGCTTATGCTCCAATTTGTCATTGTATCTAGCATATTTTACCCATATTGTGTAAGCTATTTGCCCCATTGGTGTTGGCCCAAGCTCAATTTTATCTAAATATAAAAAATTCTCCTCTTTTGAGCTCAGATTTTTGGGTGTGTGTGTGTCTCTCTGTCTGGAGTGGGTGAATGGGTAGTCTCTCTCCTCTCACTCCATCGGTGTGTTCCCTGTCTCGGCCAGGTGGGTTGTGTAAGCCGAGTGGTGCCCCATAGTGTGTGTGTATATCATCCCAAGAGTGTGTGTTAGGTCATTATAGAGGCTTTGTGTGTGTTTCCATCCCACTTACATCGTTCAATGTTGTCGCCTTCTATGGTGGAATCCATGTCAAAGAACGCGTCCAACATCTGCTCCATCTCTACTTATTGAAATGCCGTTTCAGGTATTAGTTGGGAGGACTCAGTCGATGGCTTCTTGTTTGAAAATCTTCTTCTCTGGGATGAAGTCGGAGCAATATTTACTTGCGGACTTTGACCTTCAATCTCTAGACCATGAGGTCGATAACGCAGGTCTTGTACTTGCCTTATCAAAAAGAGACCGTGATTGCGTATGTGTTGGTCATATATTTTTTGTTTTCAAAAGATCTGATGCTTGCAATGCGCACAAGGACACGCCATGTAATGGAATTGGCCTATTTAATTTGAGAGTAACGGAAATTAATGAGAGTACTTTTGAGAAATGACTTTGTGAGCATAGCGGGTGAACATAATTGAAGATAGCAACATAATCATAGCAATTAGTTAACTTGGCATGAACAATACTTTTGCAAGAGAGAGAAGTTAGAGAACATGACAACAATTGAGGACCGGATTTATGTGGAGCTGGTCCCCCCTCCAATAGGCATTTGTATTATGATTTCTCCCAGTAAGAGAGACTTGTTACAATACAATCTTTGTGTTCCTTGTGACCTAGGTGATGCAATGAAGATGGAAAGCTTCATGCATCACAAACATAACATAAACTTGAAGAAAGCTTTAAATATCCCAAGACCTCAAACACCTTCGAAGGTGGAGAGAGCTAGCAGGGAATGAGGGTAGGGAAGAGGAAGAAGAAACATTTCGTAGGAGAAAGAATTAGTTCCTCACTTATCATAACTCTTGTTGCTAGCATACATAATAGCATAGTAATGAAGAAGAAGGAGATGGCAAGCTTAAGCATTGAAGCATGGCTCTTGGTTAGATTTGCACTCCATATCCAAGAGTGTTGGTGTAGGCTCTCAACCTCTACTTTCTTGGAGAAGGAGAGGGAGCTCTTGCACTTTGCATAGCACACAATGAGAGTGTTTGTGAGTGTGTGTGGGTGAGTATACCCCCTAAGCAACCCCCTAGCTTTCTTGGGTCAAACCCCCCTTGTAGCTCATGTTTGAAGCTCATTGGACCCCTCCAGGCCTAGCCAATCACAAGTAGGAGGCATTACAAGCAACAAGGGTAGCCTTGAGACAAGTGTCCCCCTTTCCCCTTTGAGAGAGAGGGCTAGATAAATGCTAAATAATTTAAATCTCCTAAATTATTATTGGACCCCTTGGGTGGCCAACCAATAGGCTTCAGGCACACCATGAGGAGGAACTTGACAAGTGTCCCTTTTGCTTTCTTTGTACCATGCATGCCTTGTGTGAGTGTGTGGGTGTTCTCTCTCATCCCCCCTCATGTAGGAGTCGCCACCTCCTTGTAGGGATTGAATATTTGACTTTTTGACACCTCAAGCCCCTCATACATAGACCCAGTTCCCACCACAGGCTTGGCCGTTAAGCACTTTAATCTTGGGCTAGGTTCTCACCTTAAGTGCGACCCTAGCATCTCAAGCATGTCAAGCACCTCAAGCATCTCAAGCACCTCAATCATCAAGCACCTTAGTCATCAAGCAAGACAAGCACCGCGAGGTGGGTTGGGTTCCCGCGCTTCAAGCTCAGCCCTAGCTTACCTAAGGTCAAAGGCCTTTTACACACATTATTGGAGGTCTTCAATGAAGATAACCCTAAGGTATTATGCTCCATAAGTTAGCCTTGCTCTTTGATAGACCATCTCTCATTTGAGCCCCTTTACCATTGGCCCCATGTTGAGATAGATCTATAAGCACGTGTCTATATATTAACACTTGTTCCCGTTTATTCTCCCACATTATGTGATCAATTTAATATGAGAAAATCATTTGGGCTGGTTAGATATTAGATATTAGATTTTATAACATTACCTCTCTCTTGAAATCATAGTCGTCCTCGACTATGAGGTAGAAGAGATAAAGCCTTAATCATTAGTCAATTTTACTTAGCGGGTAGTTGGTCCCTTTTTTACCCTACGACATCTTTCCAAGATGGATGACTAATCCATTTGGTGCTTGGGAGACATAGCTGCCGCAAGCATGTCTGCTCTTTAGTCCATTTCATTGTGCCAAAGTAGAGTGACAAATTCTACTTGGTATTTGAGAGACGGCATCATCACAAACATGATTCTAAGCATGCATACTAGTTACATTTGTGTACAATTAAAAAGAGGACTAGTTCAATAAGAAAAAAACACGAGTTATTTAAAAGAAATTTGTACATTTGCTTACTCTAATGTAGCATTGTAAGCATTGACAAGGTTCATACTATCCTTAAGTTGTATTCCTTGCATCCATCTAGCATCTTCAAAAGGATAATTTTTGAACTTAATAAGATACTGTCGGATAATCTTACCATGTCGTAGTACCTTGTCTTCATGCCGAAGGAGAGCTTCGGGTTGTAGAACCTCTTCTTGGTCTTCAACTTCGGGAGGGTCTTCAATAATTGGTTCAGTTGGTGGCTCTCCTTTGTAGGGCTTAAGTAGGCTTACATAAAAGGAATTGTGTATGAGCCAATGGTTGGCAACCTGAGTTGATAAGACATCTCATTGATGGGCTTCAAGATTTGGAAAGGACCATAGTATCTTTTGCCTAGTTTAGCATAATACTTTTGATGGCCCGTAGTATTTTTGCCCGTCGTTTGCCTTAACCAAGCCATAGGAAACTTGAGTAAGACCCAATCAATTTCTTTGAACATTAAGGCTCTTCTGTGCTTATTAGCAGTAGATTTTTGCCTTTGTTGAGAGATGGATATAGCCTCCCTAATCTTGTGAAAAGATTCTTGTAGGTCTCGGCTATACTCATCGGCGGCGAAGATCTTCCCATGTACTTTGAGTAGCAAGGGACTTTTAGGTCTTCCCTCAATGATCTCAAAAGGTGCTTTTCCCGTAGAAGTATGTACAGTATTATTGTAGGCATACTCTACAAGAGGTAAGTACTTTTCCCATTGTGAGCGTTGATCTACTTCGGTAACATAAGTCTTGAGTAGATCGAGTATCGTAAGATTGGCTATCTCACTTTGGCCATCCGTTTGTGGGTGATAGGCCGAAGAGAAATTCAATCTTGTTCCTAGATTTTCAAAGAGACCTTTCCAGAAATTATTGGTCATTCTAGGATCTCTATCTGACATGATGGATGTGGGTAATCCATGGTGCTTGAAAATCTGAGATATGAAGAGGGTTGCCATTTGATGTGCCTTAATAGTCTTTTTGACAGGAATAAAATGTGCTTGCTTGCTAAACCTGTCAACTATTGTCCATATTCCTGTATTCCCATGGATAGACTTGGGTAATCCAAATATGAAATCCATGGATATACTCTCCCATGGTGAATTTGGGATAGGCAATGGCTGGAGTAATCCAGGTTTCTTCCCTCTATCATACTTGGTCTTTTGGTATACTACACATTTTGAAACATACTCTTGTATGTGCACTTTCATGGTAGGCCAATAGAAGTACGTCTCTACTCCTCGGAGAGTAGGTTGAATACCTCTATGCCCCACATATGGAGGAGCATGGGATTTATACATAACTTTCTCACGAAGGGAATGGGTAACACATAGCCTATTGCCGTGGAGAAGATAACCATCCTGCAAGGTGAATGGTTCCTCTTTCTTCCCCAAAGCAAGGGCTGACATTATGTCTCTAAAGTCAGGGTCAATAGCATACTCATCTATCATAGAGGATAGATCATTGTGAGTAGCTATAGACACCTCATTAACTTTGGGTCGTTGTGAAAGTGCATCGGCCACTTGATTGTGCTTACCAGCTATGTGAGCAATATGGAAATTAAATTGCGAAAGAAAATTTGCCCACCTCATTTGTTTGTTGGAAAGCCTGGTTTGCGTCATGAAATACTTGAGACTTTGGTGGTCGGTTCGTAGGATAAATGGAGTCCTCAATAGGTAGTGCTTCCATGTGTCTAGGGCATGTAGAACAACTAAAAGCTCTTTCTCATAAATGCCCAAGACTCGTTCATCAATATTGAGCCTTCGGCTCTCATATGCTATGGCATGCCCTTCTTGAAGCAAAACTGCTCCAAGGCAATCACCACAAGCATCACATTGGACCTCAAATGGCTTTGAGAGATCCGGAAGCACGAGGACTGGTTGGGAAGTAAGCTTCTCTTTGAGCTTTTCAAAAGCATTTTGCTCCTTTGCAGTCCATACAAACTTAATGTTCTTCTTAGTTAAGTCGTGTAGTGGTCCTGCTACTTGAGAGAATTTTGCTATGAAGCGTCTATAGTATGCGCACATACCAACAAAGCTTCTTAGCTCATGTAAATTTCTTGGGTTAGGCCATGGTTTTATTACCTCTAACTTTGATGGATCCATTCGGATACCATCTTTAGAGATAATATGACCTAGGTATTGAATCTCTTGAAGGAAGAATTCGCTTTTCTTTTGGTTGAGAAAAAGCTTATTCTCCCTCAATGCTTGAAAAATCACTTGGAGATGTTGCTTATGTTCCTCCAAAGACTTGGAGTAGATGATGATATCATCAAAGAATACTCCAATGAATTTGCGGTATGGTATAAAAATTTTCTCCATCAAACGATTGAACGTAGCTGGTGCATTAGTCAAGCCAAAAGGCATGACTAGATATTCATAAAGACCAAACGTTGTGCGAAACGCGGTCTTTAAGATATCTTCAATTCATCCACTATCCTTATTTGATGATAGCCACTCTTAAGGTCAATCCTACTGAAGTAGGTAGAGCCTTGTAGCTTATCAAACAGATCTTCTACCTGAGGTGCGGGAAATCTCTTTTTGATAGTGATATGGTTAATTAGTGCTCGATAGTCCACACACATACGGTATGTACCATATTTCTTTTGCACTAAAAGGACTGGAGAACAAAAGGGAGAGGAACTAGGCCTCACTATCCCTTTGTCTACCAGCTCTTGTACTTGCCTCATGATCTCCTCTTGTTGAGCTTGTGAGACTCGATAAGGAGGCTTGTTAGGTGGTGAGCTTCCAGGAAGGAGCTCAATGCGATGGTCATCATCCCCTCGTTTTGGAGGTAAGTCCATAGGGATATCATCAATGAGCACATCTTGGAATCCTTTTAGAAAATTAGACAAGTATAACTCTTCTTGATTCCTACCATTTACATTTGATGAAACATTAGTATCTTTTAGAGACTCTTTGACAAAAATCATGTACGCAGAAACTGAGCTCTTCATTGACTTATCAAAAGCAAGAGAATTTACAAGTGGGATAGTGCGACCATGCTCACTAGCATCTATATACATGTTCTTTCCCCTGTAGGTGAAGTAGATTCTCCTTTCAGGTAACTTCATGTTGGCAGCCATGCAATCAAACCATGGTGCCCCTAGGATAACATCCTCATGTTGGAGAGGAGAGATGAAGAAGTTTTCTTTGTCGACATAGCTTTGGACATGAAGCCTCAACTTCCCAATCAAAGGAGTAACAAAGGCTTGTTGTCCCTTGAAAGATGCATCAGCCACTACTATATCTCCCATCTCAAAAGCTTGAATGCCCAACTTGGTGGCCAACTCCGTTGATATGAAGTTGAGAGTAGAGCCAGGGTCAAACAAGATGAAGGCATCATGCTCTCTTACCTTTCCCCAAGCATAGGAAAGTGATGATCCTTTGCAATGAGCATCCTCTTTTGGAGCTTCGATGGTGGAAGCCCTAGGAGTCTCATTGCAAGTATTCTTCTTGGGGCAAGAACGATAGCTATGTCCTTGCTCCCCACACTTGAAACACTTATGGTCCTTGCGAAAAGCCTCAAGCTCTTCAAGGGAGAGTTTTTTTCTACCTTTGTAAACTCCCTTCTCCTTGGTCCGATTGTTGTTGTTGTTGGAATTGACTTGGGAAGTATTTTGAACATTGGTTTTCCCCTTTGCATCATTTTTGTCTTTGTTTTCCATGGGCTTGACATTACGTCTAGCCCCTTGATGGAAATTGATGCGTGAAACAACCATGGTGTGATGGATTACTTCGCTAATAGTACCAGGCCGTTGAGAGTTGATGTATTCGGCCATCTCTATAGGTAATCGCGCACAGAATTGCTGCCTTTTCTCGGCAAAGTCTATCTTTTGAAAGACAGTAGCCTTGAGATGTAAATCCCAAAACTTGTCTACATATTTGTGGATAGACTCATGGGTGAGGAGCTTCAAGGTGCGCCATTCGGTAAGCACTTTTTCCTTTGCATTGCTTGCAAGAAATTGCTTCATGATGGAAACTCGTAGAGTTTTCCATGTCTTTGGGGCTTCACCATTGCCACGAAGGCTAGCCCACCATTGACGAGCTGATTTTTGGAAGTGCATAGCTACATGGCGTAGCTTGGAGGACTCTATGAAGCCCTCATCTCCAAAGGCCGCATCAAATTGCTGGATGAAGGCCAACACTTTGTCAGTAGCACCGAAGGTGCCATCATAGGTGAGAAAAGAGATACTCTTTCCTCCCTCCTTGAACTTGTTTAGCTTTTGTGACCTTCGCCATGCAGGAAATGATTTGCGATGTCCTCCCCTCTTGTATTCTCTAGGAGAATAGCCATAACTTTCATCCGAAGAGGAGGAAGGTGAAGAAGAAGGAGAAGAGGGTGACCTCTTCCTAGCCCTTTTCTTCCTTTGTTTCCTCTCTTGCCTTTCAGAGTGATGAGGAGAAGGACTATGTGTTGATCTTTTCCTCTTGGGAGGAGTGGGCGATCGTCTAGACCGCCGTCTTTGTGGAGCCACATCTTCAGAGGAACTTAAACTTTCATTTCTTTCTTGCTCTTTGGATTACTCCTCTCGAATGGGAGAGAGTCTTCTTTTGGGGATCTCTTCAAGAGGCCTCCTAAGCTCTCTCTCCTCTTGGAGAGAAAGGGAAATTCCATAAGCACGAAGTTGTTGAGTAACTTCGGCTTGCAAAGCAGGGTTTCCCATAGCTTCCTGCAACCTAGTGACGAGATAATTCACAAACATGGGAGCATCATCATTAGCACCTTCATGTGCAAAATCATCATTAGCACCTTCATGTGCAAAATCAAAGCTATCAATGTTCATTCTACTCTCTTGATTATTGTCAACCATGTTAACAAAATTTATGTATGTACTTAGTGTATGCTTTGGAAATTTAAAACCTTAGTTGCCACTCCTTTTAGCCTTTGAAAATCGGCTCTTAAGTATCTACACCCACGGCTCAAAGTGGTTAATTATAGAGAGTAGAGGAGTAGATCTAACATAGCAGAGTTGCCGAGGGCTAGCTCCTTTTAGACTTCTTATGGCTCAATAATGGTTAACCGTAGGCAAGTCTAAAAAGACTCCATTATTAAGTCCAAAGCTCCCGAGGTGTGCACCATCCCGTACATAGTGGGCTCAACAAAACCGATAATAGATCCCTGTTCCACTTACCCTAATATAATTAACAACATTAACCATTTATAGGCTACTTAAGGACCTCTCTTCTTAGGCAAGAAAAGAGAAACCAAATTCTCTGATACCAATGTAATGGAATTGGCCTATTTAATTCGAGAGTAACGGAAATTAATGAGAGTACTTTTGAGAAATGACTTTGTGAGCATAGCGGGTGAACATAATTGAAGATAGCAACATAATCATAGCAATTAGTTAACTTGGCATGAAAATTACTTTTGCAAGAGAGAGAATTTAGAGAACATGACAACAGTTAAGGACCGGATTTATGTGGAGCCGGTCCCCCCTCCAATAGGCATTTGTATTTTTATTTCTCCCATTAAGAGAGACTTGTTACAATACAATCTTTGTGTTCCTCGTGACCTAGGTGATGCAATGAAGATGGAAAGCTTCATGCATCACAAACATAACATAAACTTGAAGAAATCTTTAACTATCCCAAGCCTCAGTCCCAAGACCTCAAACACCTTCGAAGCTGGAGAGAGCTAGCAGGGAATGAGGGTAGGGAAGAGGAAGAAGAAACATTTCGTAGGAGAAAGAATTAGTTCCTCACTTATCATAACTCTTGTTGCTAGCATACATAATAGCATAGCAATGAAGAAAAAGGAGATGGCAAGCTTAAGCATTGAAGCATGGCTCTTGGTTGGATTTGCACTCCATATCCAAGAGTGTTGGTGTAGGCTCTCAACCTCTACTTGCTTGGAGAAGGAGAGGGAGCTCTTGCACTTTGTATAGCACACAATGAGAGTGTTTGTGAGTGTGTGTGGGTGAGTATACCCCCTAAGCAACCCCCTAGCTTCCTTGGGTCGACCCCCCCTTGTAGCTCATTCTTGAATCTCATTGGACCCCTCCAGGCCTAGCCAATCACAAGTAGGAGGCATTACAAGCAAAAAGGGTAGCCTTGAGACAAGTGTCCCCCTTTCCCCTTTGAGAGAGAGAGGGCTAGATAAATGCTAAATCATTTAATTAAATCTCCTAAATTATTATTGGACCCCTTGGGTGGCCAACCAATAGGATTCAGGCACACCATGAGGGCAACATGAGGAGGAACTTGACAAGTGTCCCTTTTGCTTTCTTTGTACCATGCATGCCTTGTGTGAGTGTGTGGGTGTTCTGTCTGATCCACCCTCATGTAGGGCTCGCCCCCTCCTTGTAGGGATTGAATATTTGACTTTTTGACACCTCAAGCCCCTCATACATAGGCCCAGTTCCCACCACAACCTTGGCCGTTAAGCACTTTAAGCTTGGGCTAGGTTCTCACCTTAAGTGCAACCCTAGCATCTCAAGCATGTCAAGCACCTCAAGCATCTCAATAATTAAGCACCTCAAGCATCTCAAGCACCTCAATCATCAAGCACCTCAAGCAGCTTAGTCATCAAGCAGGACATGCACCGCGAGCTGGGTCGGGTTCCTGCGCCTCAAGCTCAGCCCTAGCTTACCTAAGGTCAAAGGTCTCTTACACACATTATTGGAGGTCTTCAATGAAGCTAACCCTAAGGTCTTATGCTCCATTAGTTAGCCTTGCTCTTTGATAGACCATCTCTCATTTGAGCCCCTTTACCATTGGCCTCGTGTTGAGATAGATCTATAAGCACATGTCTATATATTAACACTTGTTCCAGTTTATTCTCCCACATTAAGTGATCAATTTAATATGAGAAAATCATTTGGGTTGGTTAGATATTAGATATTAGATTTTATGACATGCCATCCTATTCTCCATACTTTATCTACCAATGATGCAACAAATAATTAAAAAACTCTAGTTATTATAACTACACACTACTAAGTACATGAAAAGCTTTAACAACCTCACATTCTCTAGCCAGGTCCGATCCCCGCACACCTCGGTCTAGAGGTGCACGGAGATTAGGACCACAGGGTAATAATGTCGTCTTTATTGGTCAATGACTATATATTAAACTTCTTGAAGTCTGTGTGCACTTTTGAAGTCTGATTGTATTTTGCCAACTATTTTCTGCTAGCTCTAACAACCTCACATTCTCTAACCAGGCCCGATCCCCGCACACCTTGATCTAGAGGTGCGCGGAGATTAGGACCATAGGGTAATATCTCGTCTTTATTGGTCAATGACTATATATTAAGGTTCGTGAAGTCTGTGTGCACTTTTGAAGACTGATTGCATTTTTCTATGATTAATTTGACGCTAGCTCTAACCTAACCTATAATCTAACCTAACCTAACATAACCCTAACCTAACTTAATGTAACCTAACCTAACATAACCTATAATCTAACCTAACCTAACATAACCCTAACCTAACTTAATGTAACCTAACTTAAGGTCAATGACTATATATTAAGGTTCGTGATGTCTGTGTGCACTTTTGAAGACTGATTGCGTTTTTCTATGATTAATTTGACGCTAGCTCTAACCTAACCTATAATCTAACCTAACCTAACATAACCCTAACCTAACTTAATGTAACCTAACTTATAACCTAAACCTAACCTATAACCTAACCTAACCGAATTCCGTTTGCATTTTGAGAAGTTCATGAGCCATCTTCGAAGTCTAATTGCGTTTTTTCTACTATTAATTTGATGGTAGCTCTAACCTAACCTATAATCGTTATGCCTAACCTATAATCTAACCTAACATAAAACCTATACCTACCCTAACTTAATGCAACCTAACTTATAACATCTACCTAACCTAACCGAAGTCCGTTTGCATTTTTAAAAGTACATGAGTCATCTACTATTAATTTGACACTAGCTCTAATTAACCTAACCTATAATCGTTATGCATAACCTATAATCTAGCCTAACGTAAAACCTATACCTAACTTAACTTAATGTAACCTAACTTATAATATCTACCTAACTTATAACCTAACCTAACTGAACCGTTTGCGTTTTTAGAAGTACACGAGTCATATTCGTGGTCCATTTGTATTTTGGAGACTATTATGCCGTCGTTAGCTCTAACCTAATCTATAATCTCACCTAACCTATAACCTAAACCTACCCTAACCTTTATAGCTTTTCGTATTGCCAAACGGATCGCCATTGTGTTGTTTTTAGGGACACGAGATAATTTTAGCGCTTGAAAATCGCTCGCAAACATATAGACAACACCATGGTGAGCTGTTTGGCAATACGGCAAGCCATAAAGCTTTTCCACAATGCATATGCATTGTAAGAAAGATCTATGGCTTGCCGTATTGCCAAACGGCTCGCCATGGTGCTATTTTAGGACTTGAAAACCGCTTGCAGACATATAAACAACACAATGGCGAGCTGTTGGCAATACGGAAAGCCATAGAACTTGCCCACAATGCATATGTGTTGTGGATAAGCTTTATGGCTTGACGTATTGACGAACGAATCGCCATTGTTTTTTTTTTAATATGCGCTGTGGGTAAACTCTATGGCTTGTCGTATTGTCGAACGTCGCTAAACTTAACTTAACCTAATGTAGCTTTACCTAACCTAACTTAACATAACCTAACGTAGCTTAACTTAATCTAGCCTAACGTATAAGATAACCTAACCTAATCCAACATATAACCTAACATAACAACGTAGCTTAACTTAACGTAACCTAACCTCATTTAACTTAACTTATAACCTAAACTTAACCTAAAACATAAACCCCATCAACTACATAATTTGAAAAACGACATAATTCAATAAAACATTTCTTCAAAACAAGATTTTTTCATTAACTTAAAGAAATTTTCATAATGAAATTTCACATAACAAATCCTATTTTTTTGAAAAGCATTCAAAGTTTAAAGCACGAAATTTTCTTTTCTTAATATACAAAGTAATTTAAATAAACTTAATATGCATTTAAAGGTTTGAGCACTCACATTCGTCCTATTTGAGCAATGAAAGTTGTTGTAAAAGTCCTGGAACTTGCAAAAACGCACACACAAACACAAAGTTAAACCCTAAACCCTAAATCTACAAGTAAACATGAAAACAATCTTACCTTAGTGCTATGCGCTAACCCACAAGCAAGATTAGCACCTCCGACGCATGTATCGCAACAGATCTGTGAGAGATGGGGAAGAGGAGAGCTTGAGAAAATGTGCAAGAACTAAGAGAAATACGCGGAGAATGCCCGACACGGTTTCGATTTTTGCAGGTGCCGTCGGTACAGCTATCAGGATAGTTGTCGGTACAGCCATCGGAAGAGGCATCGGTATGCGCATTAGCGCTGTCGTCGGAATACATGCCAGGAGAGGCGTTAGAAATTTGAAAATCAAATTTTAAAAAACCTTAGCTTCCTCCATAAATACACACACATATACCGGCACCCACCAGTGACACCGGTAATGTGGCTCCAGAATTCAAGTGACCTCTTGTAGTGTTGTTAGGGATTGATTGTCCAAGTGTACTACATCCCTCCAAACTTGTTTTTCAGAGGATTAATATTATTATTTTCTTAGTTGAGGTTCTATCAAGTCTAATTTACCCCTTCACTATTTAGCAAAGTTTATTCTTATTTTATTGCTCCAATCTTCTCTATTGTTAGAGAATGATAAGTAAGCAACTAAAAAATCTATCACCTTTTTTCATAAGTTTACATGACCAATCAATCGTCTTTGTTTCAATACAGTGTATCATAGGTAGGCCTTGTGATTTTATCACTTGTTGTTTGAAAATGAAAATGTTTGATTGGTGAGTGCACTGCAACATTCAAGAAAGAGTCATGAGTGGTGGTGGTGGGTTGTTGAAAAATGTGACGGATCCAATGTGTATGAGTGGACTAAAAATATGAAACTATTTATTGTATTGGTGAATGGGATTGGGTGATACTCTCAATCTATAAATTTAACTTATTATATCGATAACTAAGTGAAGCCCTTCACACGTGTCAAACTCTGCATATGTTTCCCCTCCAATCCAAAAAATTCCCCTAGGGCCTCCACTCCAAAAAAAACAAAGGAATTGCTCTTTCCATGCAGTCGCCCGCTTCCCTGACCTCCAGCTCCGCGTGAGTTATGAGCCCAATATACAAATTCTCCAACTCTCACCTTTTTACCTCTGTCTCTCGGCTATATTTAGTGGTGCCACATAGTTAAATTGTTTGTGTGTATGTGTGTGTGTGTGTGTGTGTGTGTGTGTGTGTGAAGAGAGAGAGAGAGAGAGAGAGAGAGAGAGAGAGAGAGAGATAGAGAGAGAGAGCATCCTTCCTCTTGCTCGAAGGTGATATACTACACTCGATTTTCCTTCTCCTCCACTTAAAATGATGCACTAACGATGCTTTTGTTTATTGTAGGTCTCCTTGCTGTGTGAGGTGATCCTTGCTCACTGAGGTGCAAGGCTCTACAGGTCAGCGCCAACAAGCAGTCAAGAGCAAGGTGAGAGAGAAATATCTGGATTTTCAAGGCGAGATGCAACAATGTAAGATATTTGCTATTGCGAGCGCAACTGTGGCTGCAGGGGAAGTGTCCCCCACCCACTTCAAAAGTTTCACCACCACTGTTGGAGGTACATTGTGCTGGTGGAGCTTATCAGAGCAGGTATAGTGGTATGATTTTAGACCTCAACTGAGATGGAGCAGATCCACGGTGTTACTCAGCAAGTCAATGCAATCCTAAAGTGCCTCTTTGTATGTGTGTGGGGCAGATCGAGGAAGTGGAATTCTCGAGAGATGCCACGCAAGCTGATATGAAGAGGATGTGAAGCTTAACGGAAATGAGGAGATTGTGGCTATCTCTCGATTGAGCAGCGATGAGGGTTGAGCTAATGAAGAGAAAAGAATCTAAGAGCACAATTGTGGTAGTTTTGCAAGCGGTGAAAGGACCTGCGATTGCACCCCTGAGAACCCATTGTATTTACTTTGTAATTGTTTCATTATTTTAACTTTAAATATGCCACTACTTGCTCGCTCTCTCTCTCTCTCTCTCTCTCTCTCTCTCTCTCTGACCCACACAGCTACAGATGGTCTCTATGTGCAACAACTAGCAAATATTTAGGACTCTCTCTCTCCTTCCCTCCCTCTCTCTCTCTTCCTCCTCCTCCTCCTCTTTTTCATCTTATGCATCAGAAAAGATGTCATATTAAGTGGCCATAGCTAGTATACACGTTGATTGCGGAGCCTTGAAAACAACAGCTAGTAGTGGTTGCACATCGGGGCTTGTGATTGCCTTCTTGATAGACATATCATAGTTTATTACCATGCAAGACAAGGGGGAAATGAGACAGGCTGTCTGTGAGAGCCCATGGTGATGAGAGAGAGATGGTTTACGTTTGTGTTGCAAAGGCATGATGGTCTCAAGTGGCGATGGCCAGTAGGATGAGTGCTCCTCAAAGAATCCACCATTAGCCAACCATCCTTGTATCTCCCTGTTACCTTCTTGAAAAAGGTGTTGCCGTAGGGCAAGTCGTCAAAGGCAAATATGGGGTGGAAGGCCTTGCATTCTTGACCTATTGTGCAGATGAGGATCCATGAGCACTGCCAATTGACTTGCCCGACCATTCAGATCGGGTTAGCTGCCTTAGAACCAAAGATCTTCCCTACCCAATACTTTCTAGCTTGGCTAGTTATTCCATTGGCTTGAGTGAGCAACATAGAGCGAGATTTCAGTTCAGGTCCCACTAGGTATGCTTAAAATGAGAGCATTTTTAGGAGGAAAACTATGCATGCACAGGCTATCCCTCTGCCAAGTATGATGGCAACATCTCAAAGGCTGCTTAGCACACGAGGTAGGGATGAGAGATTCAAAGTCAACCTAGTCCTCTGTTCTCAAAGTGGAGGGAAAGGGTTCGACATCTCTCACCCCCTCTTTCAGCAGGTACAATTGACACACCAATTTCCTTGTTACATCATATATTCCCTCTATGCTTGGTGAGAGAAGCGCAAAAGCATGCAGCTTTGTCCTATGCAGAAGCGGGGCCTGACTCTATAGAAGACTCTATGAGGGCAACCTTGCACACAATGATTGGAATAAAAATTTCGTGTGCTCGCCTTGTGCTCAATTTTGAGTGGTTTTTTTTTGGCCAAGCCATGTTCGCTCTTTGTTATGTGTAATGGGTTGATTTTTTAATTTTTGTATTGTATTGTTGCCACTATTTTATTCTAGATGAAGCATATCAACAATATTCGAGGCTTTTTTTTGCTATGGGTTATTCCCCCTTCTGCTATGTATGTGTAGTGGCAATCTTTGAACCATTTTTCATGGATAAATGATGCTTGTTCATGCAAATGGAGCACAACTGGAATTTGAGAGAAACGAAATCAATTGGAGCTAGTAACGTAGCGCATTCAAATGCTTTTCTTGTAATGTGTGCCTAGTGGAAAGTTTTAGCTCATTTATTGAAATAGTTTTGCTAAAATGTATAAGACAATTTAAATACTGTATAAAATTAGTATCTTTGGAGGACTTTTCTTCGAGGAAACCATGTCCTTTACTTGGGCCGCCCCTCCTCGCCTACACAAACCTTTAAGATGTTGTACTCTTAAGACTTTAAATAAAGACATTGATGTTATTTAATATTCAATAATGTTTTCTTGGTGACTTTTCTTTAATGCCTTGTGCAATTGAGGAGGTCTTACCCTCCAAAACCATGTCCTTTACTTGGTAGTTTAGCCGCCCCTTCTCGAGTTTTTAACCCTTTAAGATACTTGATTATTTTTAGATGTTCTTGAAACACTATTACTGTATGTTGTTCTAGTAATGATTCCTTTCAATCCTGTCATGTTGCAATGAACGCAAGATGGTTTGAAGTTGCTTCAGTATCTCTCTCTCTCTCTCTCTCTCTCTCTCTCTCTCTCTCTCTCTCTCTCTCTCTCTCTCTCTCTCTCCACCAATCAACAATTTTAGGTATGTTTAGTAATAAAACACTTTCACTTTGCACATGTTGGTTAGCTTGGTGTGAGACCATGATCTATGGCTCTTAGTTCAAATAGATGAACATGAGCATCTTCTCTAAAATCTTGTGAAAACTATACGAGTTTCTTCAAGGCAAGCTTTAAATCTAGCCACCATTTTGCAAATGATTTAGCGACTTAAAAGTAAGATTTTATTTGAAGCATTCTAAATTTTATGATATGACCAATCTAACTATCAATTGTAGGCAGGCTTCTTAATTTTGTCACTTTTTTTTCCTCTTGTTTATCTCTCTGCATTTTGTCTGTAGATCTGATTGTTCTCTCTTTTACAATGTGTATTGTTCGTCACTATTAGGTGTCTTTACTCTCTTTGGCAATACTCACAAAAGAGATAAGTTATGTTCTAAAAAAGAATTATATAGTCTGTCATGCTAGAGTCTAGCCAATACATGGATCCCGTTGTAAGGTTTCTGATCCCAACCAAAAAGAGCACCCTTGTACCATGAAATGATCATAATGAAAAAAAGTTATTATTTTTAGCAGTTTTCCGAATTCTGTCAGTGCCATGATGTTTAAAATATCATAAAGCTTCGAAATGTGAATTAAAATAATTTTTGTGAAAATTTTCCAAATATAGTAAGTTTTTGGTCACCCGACCCGTTTAGTTTTGACCGTCTCGAAAATCTACACCCATACCCCGAATTTGAAAAAAATGCATTTTCGGACCCCGAGGGGGTTGCTAAATATGGCAGGTACTCAAACCCGTACGTCTTAGTTAAAGCTTAGTATAGCAATTTACGGCGTCAAAATCTGTCTCGTATCGCCCGTTTTAGCCTAAAATCAAATTTTCTAAAAATTGTCCGGAGGCACCGGGGGCCTGAGGCTGTGTGGGAATAGGTCCCAGCCCACTCCAGACCTGCTTTAGCAGCTAGGGGGCGCCCTCTTGCTTTGTGGGAGTCTTGGGGAAGCTGCCAAGCCTGCAACTCAGTGTGAGAGTCAGTTTACTGAGCCAACTGGACACTTGGTGGGTAGGCAACTGGACTTGCCATGCAAGGACTGAGTGCTCACCCTAGCAACTGAGATCGATTTTCAGCCTGTAGGATCCTATTTAAAGGCCTACACACACACACACACACACGGAGATATATGCTCACACACACAGTGCACACACACACACACACACGGAGATATATGCTCACACACACAGTGCACACACACACACCTACACACACTCTAGGAAGGTGCTGCCGGAACACACACCTTTTGAAGGAGAAGCAAGGAGGGAGGTGCTGTCGAATTCTCGCCTCAAGAAGCTCGATTAGATCAGAGAATCAAAAGGATTATCAGCCCTTAATCACGGTAACCACGGTTTAATTAATGCCATCTGTAAATTATTTTCATTACCATCTAAATTCCTCGTCCATTATGCTTATTCCTAGTCGTAATTCTCTATAATTACTCTCTAAATTCTCATTAACCATATTCTATTATGTAATCATCATCCCATAGCTGAATGATCAGCCATTCATCACTCTCAATTAATGATTAGAGAATAATTACCAGAATTTTCTCTCTCTAGGCAGTATAGTAATTAATCGGTAAGCTAGTAATTGTGTAGATTGATGAGAACCACTCTTTCTATCACGCATTAATATTGTAGCTGATTTAGATTCATCTCTGTTATGCATTAAGATATAATTAAGGTAAGATTAATCTATCATTAAGTCTCTAAGAGATGGTTTTTCTCACACCTATGCATGCGGTGACTCTGCATCCTCTAATTGCTAGGAAAGAGATTAATCATACTTGATTCATCTCTTTGATAATTCCATTAGTGAAATCCTATTATTCTTAATCATGCAAGCTGACGAGTAATTATCTTTAGAGCCGGTTCCCATAGGATTATGTGCCATCCTTAATGATTGCTTTATGAAAAATCTAGATCTATCATATAGGAGGGATTAATTAATGTCACTAATCTACCCATTGGACTGTTATGATGCTTGCGAACCTTAGCTCTTTCTCCAAGATAATCATTTAAAGTAGTGAGAAATGGCCCCGGTTAAAAGGACTCGCTTCGGTGGTGCCCACAATCGCGAGGCAAGAACGAGCAATGTCAACGGGAAGGGGAAGGCTCCCATGGAGGAACAAATACCGGCCATCTCACGGGCCATCGATGAAGAAGGGGAAGAGGTAGATCATGTTTTTATTCAAGTTGTTTAAACTAACATTGCATACGCTAGTTAGGAATGCTCATATCCCCAAACATGTTGGAGAAATCCGACGAAAACCTCAGCATTGAAAGCATTGTACATTAAGTTCTAAAGTAGGAAGGAAATGATTGATGGGAATGCTGTTTGCAATAGGAAAGAATGTCTGCTAGGGAAAATTTAGCTCGGCATGTTCATTCTATTTCCAATGTTGAATTAGTCATGAACCCCCTACTGATCACAGGGGGCAGAGTTCCTGGTTAAGGGCTCTTGAATCCACGTCTGCTGGTTAAGCGGTGGATACCCACGACTACTGGTTAAGCTGTGGGAACCCATGTCTGTTGGTTAAGCGGTGGGAATGTCCATGTCGTGCTTTCTATGCGGTGGACATACCTAGTTGTATGGGCAGCTAGGCGACAACGGGAGGAGTGAACTTTCGCTGGAGGGGGGATGTTGTACCTCCAGAACATTGGAACTTTTATGAATAAGTTTGAGTAGAATTTTTACTAGAATTCTGTCTTGGTGTTGTTTGCAATACTGGTTGAAGGGCTGTTTTAACGAACCATGTGATTTGGAATTAAAGAAGGAATATCTATGTTGAACAACCTTCGTGGTAGTAATTAGCTAGGTCACACGAGGAAGTGTGAGTGTGGGGGTGGAAAGTGGGGGCTTGGCTCGGGTTGCCAATGCCTACGAGATGGGTGGTCCCGATTGGTCGGGAACTCTCTGTCCCCATAGTGCTTACTCGATATTGGTATTACTCATTGCCCCTAGAGCGGCGAATCCTCGAGAGTACGTGCCTCTGAAACATGGGGAAAAAGGCACTCGGGGTTTCTCTCCTCTTGGAAGGTGGGTCTTAGGATCGCTAGATAGTTAAGTACGCTTCCCCTGCGAGGTGGAGCTAGATCACATTGCTAGTAGGCTCGAACTCAAATCACTTTGTGATGAGCGATCGTCCGCTAGTTGAACCCTGAACCATTTTGTTTGCTTCCGCTATAGATCTAGTGGCCTCCAGGTTTACCATCAGATCCGTTGTTTGATACGACGGGGTGGGGACCTCACACCCATGCACCACCAAGCATGGGATCCATCTATGGCTAGAAAGTGAGGCACCCTACACAAAGACCAATTGAAGCTTCCTACAAAGGGAGCCACCTATCCTGTAAACCATGGCAAACATGGAAGTCGCGGAAATGAAGAGACCGGGGAGACAAGGGATGCCACCACATCGGGTGGTCTATCGCCCCACTCAAGTATGTCCAAACTCACCAAGAGGAGCATCAAGAAGGTGCAAAAAGTGAGCCGCTTGAGAAGAGTATCAACAAAAAACAGACTTTGAATGGGGATGCCGACATTAAAGGAAAACTGCCACCTTACCCACCATGCCCACCAAGTTAAAACCTCTAGTTGATGAGAACAGCCTCCCAAGTAGGGAGCCAAGCCACAAACATGCAAGCACCCCTTGCTGCTTGAACCTTCCCCGCCCTCTCTCCACCCAACCCTAGCATCAACGCATTAAGATGTAGTCTTTATAATGGGAGGCCTTGTGATTTTATCACTTGTTTTTTTAACATTCCTCCCCGAGGATTTTCTTTTTCTCCCCTATATATTTCTTTCTCTTTCCACAGTTTTTTCCCTCTCACACTATCTCTCCCCCCCCCTTCTTCTCACTCTCATACTACCTCTTTCTCTCTCCTACTCTCTCTCTCTTCTACTATTCAACAAGGACCCTCTCTCTTTCTCTCTTCTACTCTCAACAAGGTCTCTCTCTCTCTCTCTCTCTCTCTCTCCTAGTCTCTATAACCCCCCCCCCCCCTCCCCGACTCTCTCTTTAATGGATCTCCCCATTAGCGATGTGACTAGTGGGAATGTGGTAGATACACACAAACACAGACACACATATGTATATATATGCATGCATGTATGTGTATATGTGTGTGTGTATGTATACACACACACACACAGATAATATGCATCTTTGGTCCCATACCTCATATTTGACCTATATATAGAGAGAGAAATACATCACATGTATCTTTGGTCCCATAGCTCATATTTGACCTTCAAGAGCGATAATAAAGTCTCTCTCTCTCTCTCTCTCTCTCTCTCTCTCTTTCTTTTGATGAAGTTGTTTCTTGATGAAGTTGGGTAATGAGCTGCAGGTGGGAGTGCTGTTGCAGCAGGTGGAGCAATGGCGATGCTGGGTGCTGCTCTGGCTCCGTTTACATTCGGCATCACCTTACCGTTGGTGGCGGCGGGAGCGGCGCTGGGGGCTGCAGGCGGTCTCACCACCGCGGGTGGACATCTGACGCAGAAGCTCGTATCCAAGGCGCGCCTGGATGAGTTGCGTCACCATTCCCATATTTTTTGCGAAAGGACCCTGAAAATGCAGTATGCCTTGGACGAGCTACTGGGTCTTCTGCAGAAACTGCAACAGGTGATGCACCCGAGGGGTATAAAGCTTATCTCAGACGTGCTCCCTATGCAGCAGCAGCGCCGGCAGCAGCTTGACGTGAACCGAATACACAGCGTCTTGAAGAGGCTTCTCCAGAGCGGAAAGTTCAAGAAGCACTTTGAGCTGGATGGTCCCCCCAGGTTACTGAGTGACGGTGAGCTGCGGAAGTGGGTGCAGAAGCAAGGCCTGTCCGTGCTTTCTTGTGTTATGGCGACGAGTAGCCTCGTAGGGAAGGTTATCTCGGGCGAGGTCATGGCCGCTGTGCCACTTTTGAGCATCGGCAATGGCGTGTGGGACATCGTGCAAGGGGTGCAGAGCTGCCACGCTGCCAAGGTGGTCCGCGAAAATCTTCAGCACATGCAGGATGTTTTTTGTCTCATGGACGAAGCTGTGCATCTGCTACTCTCGCCCCCTTCATGAATATAATAATATAGGCTCTCTTGTACCATCCTCATCCCCTGCACGCTGATATTGACGTAGTGATCGACCCCGTCTTTTAAATCTATCTCGTACGAGCCTTCTAATGAGCCTCGATCGTAAATTGTTTTTTGCCAAAGAGTTTTTGATGGGAGTTGCTCCTCGGCTCAAAACAATGCCGATATATATTCATATGAAAGTAAAATGCTCTAAATGTGCTCGGAATCCTCAGTAATCGAAAATAGAAATTTCCATTAACTTGAAAATTTACGGGTAAATTTACTACATTAAATATCTTTGAATTTTTTTAGGTTTTGTAGACTTTCTTGCCTTCAAATTTGAAATTAATTATAGGGAACTCTCTGAATTTATAAAACACACAAAAGAAAAGTATGTGCTAAATTCATGGGTAGTAAGAAAAGGCACTCCAAATAAAGGTATTTCTTTAGTGCAAGAGCTAAGTTTCTATTGTTTCAGCTTTGCAGGTTTACCTTTTCCCAAACAATATGCAAGTCAGGTCAAATCACAATTGAAAGGCACACACTCCCGCATTTTTTTTATTTATGTGGTATTAAAAGTCTTTGTATTAAAAGTCTTTATAGCTTCTTTTGCTTTTGCGTGTCTGTCTAGCCGCACGGTCTCGCTTCACATTCTATGAAATGATCCCATGAGATGGCTCCCTTGCCTCCGTAATGTTGGACATAGCTTGCAAAAACAAGTGTGTTCCAAGGGATACTATCCTAGCTAGATGGTGAACTTGCCCATTAAGCACTTATGCTTATGAAAGTAGCCAAACATGAACCCATTTAATTTCTCACCAATCCGCAGTACATACCTTCAAAAGTCTACTTGCGACTCTCCATTCACCAGAAAAAAATTTTGAGGGACAGTTTCTTCGATAGGCTTCCATAAACCGTAATATTTGATGTAGTTCGATGTAGTTTGGTGGCCGGATATAATCCAAATAAAAAGGGTAGTCTCTCAAACCAAACCAAATAAGCCATAGATTTGAACATGTGTACTAAAGTTTCTCCACTTTTATCATAAAGCATAAATTTATGAATTGAACCACCCTTGTTTCCGAACTCTTGTAAAGATTTTCACCATCATTTTATGGTAAGAGGTATATTACTTCTAGAAAAAAAATCTTAATAAACCTGCTTGACATATATATTGCACAACATGGTTCATGTCGACCATGAGAAGCAAAATATGGGTGGTGGGTTACCTTCACTTTTTCATTCTATCAAAGATATTTCACATGTGAAACTAAAGATATTCTCCCTATAATGTGGAAATGGTTGGTGTCCATGGACATTATCTATCGAACAAATTAAGTGAAGAATTTTCTTGTTTTTTTCAAAAAGAGAAAATAAATTAAAAACACTTATCCACATTTTTATATTTTAATATTATATGTACGTACATACATACATCTATCTATCTATCTATATATATATATATATATATTTATATTTATATTTATATTTATATATATATATATATATCTATATATATCTATATATATATATATATATATATATATATATATATTACTCCCAAAAGGAATTGATGAGGGACTTGCACAAGCAGTGGAGCATCTGGTTTAATTTGATACAATGCACAAAAATGAACACTAACGTATGAACAACTGTGTTTTTCCTTAACAGGATGAAGCTAAAATTCATACAAGTGATGCATGACTATCATCAGCTCGTGTCGTGAGATGTTTTTGGTTAGCTTCTATAATGAGCAAAACTCTTGTTTTGTGTTGCTAAAACATGCTACTCTCAAAGGATGAATGTCATTATTTACTTGTCAACATGGCGGTATGGGATTTGTCGATCAACACAACATGATCAAATCCCGTCGTAACCCTAATCCGGGTATCAAAAAAGACGTTGCTTAGTTGTTTACTAGTAAAAGTGGGCTGTTTTGCTATATTAAATGATTTTTCATCTCAAAGAATCGATTAAGTGCTTCCTTGTCTCATGCTATTTTTTATTTCCAAAGAGGAGGAAAGGCCTTAATACATATGAAATTAGTGCAACATGAATATATGAGGCTATGTAAAAGAGACTATAAAAAATGTTAGTGTACTGAGCAGTAGAAGGAGAGTAGAAGAAATAGTAGAGAACACTTTGGAGGGGACATTGAAGGGGAGGACAAAAAAGCCAGGAAAAATATGACTTTAGAGAAGATAATTTAACATCATTATTTGCACGCCTTGGTGTATACACATATCTTCTCCAATGATACTATAGCTATACTACACCGAGATTATCCACCTACTAGAGTGATGTTACACTTATCTACTCACCTCACTCACTAGCGATTTATATTAGACCGTTGTACTAGTTTCCCTTTTTATGTTGTATTTTTTCTTATGTTTTGTAGACCTTTTATCTTGAGTTTGTGAAGGAAGAAGAAGTACAATCTTTTGCCTCCATCTTTTTGTGTGTGTGTGTGTGTGTGTGTATTTGTGTGTATGTATGCTTACAAGAGCTCAAAGCTCTCTCCTTCTCTATCTCTTGACATGGTTCAGACCCTGGTTATGTCTAAGGATCTTGGAGAAACAAGAAGGAGCATTCTACGAAGCGGCTTTGGTATTCCCGGGAGACCTCAGGAGGTTCATTATGTGTAAAACTACCATATCACGTGCGTTCAAAACATGTTTGTAAAACCCCTTATCTGTGAATTTTGTTACAAATACAATGTACCCTTTTCTTTTAAAATCTGTAAGTGTTTTTCAAATTTGAAAAAACAATGCCCTTATTTATATATATTTTTGTAAATTTCAAGAACTTTAAATACCCTTCTATTGAGCTCACGTGATAGGTAACATTTTTATTAGGTGACCTCCCCTTGAGGGAGCCATAGTCAACGATCTTCGATTGAGGTGATTTCTTTTGGAGAGCGTGTATATCACGGTTTCATACAATCCTTTGGACCAAAAGTGTGTGACCAAATTTCCATTCTAGACGCGTTTTGACCCCCGTTTTGGAGTTAGAGTGCGTCCTCATGAAGAAACGCTAAGCTTCGAGATTCTGCAAATCTGTATATCGTGGTGCAGAGAGCTTTAATTTGGATTTAGTGTGCACATATACTATTTAGTAGAGTGAAACACGTGTATGCACGTAGATTGTGGTTATGGATGGTTACCGACTATTTTTAGCAGGCTCCTTAAAGACTGTGTAAAGGGTTAGAAATATGTCATCCAACAATGATGGGCTTAACCAGATTGTTAGTGAGAAGAACAACTTCCATGTTTGGAAGTTCAGAATGACCAATTTCCTTAAGGGCAAAGGTTATTGGGACTACATTGATGGAGAGCATGAGATAGAATTCCAAGAAGGTAAAATTGAAAAGTGGTGATTTTGTGCATTTTACACATCCACTGTCAAAGGAAGGTGAGAGTGCTGCGCAAATTAATACATTTAAAGATTGGGACCAGAGAGTTTTCAAAATTTCTTAGTTATGGTTGAAAAACATACTAGGAAACATGTAAAGTGCTTAAGGCCTAGGTTAGATGGAAGGGGGGAATACTTCTCCAATGAATTCAATGGTTTTCTGAAAAAGCATGGAATTCAGAGGCAATTTTCATGCAGATATACTCCGCAGCAAAATGGTGTTGTTGAGCGGAAGAGCATGCACATTGTGGAAGTGGCTAGAGCTTTGATGAATGAGAAGAACATGCCTTATTGTTATTGGGCTGAGGCTGTTGCTACAAGTGTATACATTATGAACAGGACCCCGACTACTATAGTACATGATATGACACCTGAAGAAAAGTTCAAAGGTGAAAAACCAAATGTATCGGATTTTAGAGTGTTCAGATGTATTGATTATGTGCATGTGCTAGAAGAGCTAGAAGTAAGAAGGAAAATGCGTGATCGCGGTTGGCTATTCCCTTGAGGAAAAAGGGTATAAATCTTAAAATCCTGTCACGAGTAAAGTGAGGGTGAGCAAGGATGCCGTTTTTTATCAAATGGCAAGCTGGTATGATAATGTAAAAAGATGATTTGGGGACTAATGTAAGAGAGAATGTGGATGCAAAAAATACAAGTGCGTAGTCAAAAGTTTTGAGTGGGCCGCAAGAGTCTTCTAGTGCAAGTCATGGTGAGAATCCATGGAGTGGTAGGTTATGTGAAAGAGTGAGTCCTGCAAACTCTTCAAATATAGCAAGGAAAGGAAAGAAACAAGTTGATGATGTCCCTAACACTACAAGAGGTTGTGTGCTCTTGTGACGCTGTTAGCGACGAAAATACACTGGGTTTTTATAACCCCCGGCGTCGCTAAAACCGTCGCTAACAGTGTCGCTACGAGAGCGTCGCTATAAGCGTCGCTATAGGCGTCGCTATATGCGTCGCTATATAGCGACGCTCATAGCGACGCCTATAGCGACGCTCTCACAGATGAGTATAGCGACGCATATAGCGACGCTACAGAGCCATAAATAGCGACGCTTATAGCGACGCCTGAGAGAATATTTTTTTGGTGGCAGGGCATTGAAAAAGTGCAAAAGTAGATAATAGACCCAAAATAGTCACCCACAAGACGCATTGTTTGCAAAATTGACAATTGTACACATCATAGGCAAACTGAATTGATTGGCAAATGTAATAATGACAATTGTGCAACATCATAGGCATAAAGAATTGATTGGCAAAAGGAATTGCGGTGACAAATGTAATAATATACATGGTTCAAAAAGACGTATAAAATCCGTCTCATGATACATAAGCTACGAGAAACCCTAAACTAATGCTATCTAGCTACGGCTAAACTGACGTCGTCTAATCAGACGTCTCATCGCGTCCAAGCGGCGTATCTGTCGGATTCTGCAAAAAAAGACAATAAGACAGTTTTCAGTAAATATAAACATATAACGACATTTATCAAACAATACAAAAAATAAAAAAGAGTAAACCCTAATACTAACCATGCCGCCGCGAGAACTGAGAATGTCCATCAGGGCGTTTAAGCCCTTCCTGCCTGCGTACTCGCGCTCGTACGGTGTGGGATCACGTCCTGTCATCGACCACTGTCAAAACATACAAAGATTTCATTATGTTAGAACTAAAAAACTCATAAATCCTAAACTATCGAACATGCATAAAGAGCAATGTGAAAAGACTTACAAAATCGGCCTCAAATGATGCCCATCCACCGCTCCCCAAGTGGTGCGAGCTCCCTGCCTCTACTCGCGCTCTGGCTGCATCCTTTTGTTGCTTCCACTTGTCGGGATTCTCGCGCGCTGCTTTCTTCGCATTCTTCCAATCTTCTTTGGCCAGCCAATCTGGCCTATTCCACCCATTCTTGATTGCTTTTTGCACTTCGGAACGCTTGTGTTTGCAGTATTCGCGCATTCGAATCTTCATCAGGTCTTCATTGAAGCGCTGATCCCGTGTTGGAACGGGAAACTCATCATGAAGTATGCTGATGACTCTGTTTTTTAAATCACTTGGTACTTCACTCCATTTGTTTAGTATATAGTGTCTAAACAGCTGAGAGCAAAGACCACGCATGCGCGAGATCACCTTCTTGCCGTCATCATCCATGATGATGCCGCCGCTGATGTCGACGGAGTAAGGCAAGCCCTCTGGCCGGTGACGCGTGAACCTGGGTGTCCCGGCAGGGGTCTCTAGCGGCGTGTCGATGGGGGTACGGACGTCAGGTGTCTCCACCGGCGTCTGGGCGCCGAAGCGAGGAGTGTCGAGTGGGGTGGCTCCCGGCGGAGTAGGTAGAGGTGTGTAGCTTCTAGGAACAGTCAGCCGTGCAAAACCTGGCGTAGATAGCGATGATGTGGCTGGTGTGGGGGCGGGCAAAGAAGGGGAGGGTAAAGAGCCTCGTCGAACACCAGGCGGTGTGGAGGCATCGGTGGCGGAATCCCCACAACAACCGCCACCGCCACCACTAGAGCGCCGGTGTCTAGACGAGTGTGACGCTCGTCTCGTCAACGCCGAAGCTTCGGAGCGCGCCGAATGCTCCGAAAGAGAGGGAGATGCGGATGGTGTAGGAACGCGCGATGATGCGCCAGAGCGATGACGCTCCACGTACCACTGTCTCTGCTGCGGTGACAAAGAAGAAAGAAACTCCTCATCATCCATACCTGCATTAAACACACGAATATTTAAACTTAATATTGAATGAATAGAGTAGACAATGACGCAAAGACCATTAAATACAATGACGTAATGACGCATATAAATACAATGACGCAATGTATCGAGTGATAAAAGAGGCAAGTCGAAAACTCAGAATTTTCAATCAAAAGATGTGAGCGCGAGTAGAAAAGAGCGTTATACACCATGGAAGCTACTTAGAGAGCCAGAGCTTTTACAGCACGGAGCAAAATTGTTCAAATACAATATTTGTGGCTTTAAGAGATCTCTCTCTCATCCTCGCATAACTCGGCATAACTTCCTATATCTATATAGAGCTCTCCGTTTAAACACATATCCTCTGTTTCATTTTGTAGCTCCTCTGCATGCACCCCATATAGAGTAGTAGCATCTTGATGCTCGTCTGGCACCACCGCAGCGGCTTCTGATTGAGCATCTTCTCTGATCTCCTCCATTGATGTCGTTGTGATTGGTACATGGTAGCCTTCATACGTCCTTGCACTACGAGGGGCTACCTCTATGACGTACCACCAGTTTGATGTAGACTTTGTAGGATGAAATACTACCTGCCAGAGCCACATAACTTACATGAGAGCTTTCAAGCACATAACTTGTAAAAGGGGGATGTTAACTATTTATATACTTACTTGTTCACAATGCTCGGGTAGTACGAAAGTGTCTCTTAGGTCAGTCCATTTCTTAGTAGAATCCACCTCAAGAAAACCAGACTCTCCTCTACGCACAGTAGCGTTTCGACCCTCCATGATTATCTTGAACCATTGCACGTCGAACAAGTCGACAAAAAATCCTCTGTAATCGATCCTCAAAATCTCTTGCAGCGTGCCGAAGTAAGTGAGTTCCGCCACCACGGGATCTGCATCAGAGGAACGTCGTCGACTAGACTGTTCAAATTTTGCCATGATTCCACAATCTTGAGTAAAACGCTTTTTGTCGATTCGTTCCACCCTAAAATGTCGACCTTTACACCATGCTGCTGTGTATGACTTATACTACAACGAACAAAGATTATGAGTGGCCGTTCAAACGTTTATAAATAAAGTCACTTGCTAGTCGTACATTGCAAACTTACCTTGGTCGCGCAACCCCGAGAGTACTCCCACTCTTCTTCAGTCACTTCGTCACCGCATTGTTGTGCGCTTTTCAATTGGTTGTGCAACCATCTTAAGCTCATGAAGGTTGGTAGGCTCTCCAGAACCGCTGGATAGTGCATCGGTGGTCGTCTTCCCCGTCTCCACTCGATTCGTGCCCTTTGTCGCTCTTGCTTTGCATCCTCATATTGTGAAATCCACTTTTGCATCACTGGATTGTGAAGCATGCAAAATCGGTTGATTTTAGCCTCTAGATCTTCCGTCATCTTCTTCTCAACACCGAGATTGCACATGACAATCCCAGATATGCGCTCATCATCTATGGTTCGCCATAGCGTGTCCCGGGATTTATCAAATCCGTCTAGCCACTCTCCAATGTACACTAGGGACTCTGATACCAACCAACCTTCTGCCATGCTACCCTCCGGACGTGCCTTTTGACGCACATATCCCTTAAGCGTTTTCATGAAACGCTCTAAGAAGAACATCCATCTGGAATGAACTGTGCCAGCTATTTCCACCTCATCAACTATGTGAACAAGAAGATGCACCTGAATGGTTAGTATTGTAGTAGGAAAATGTTTCTCAAACATGCACACAAGCTCCGCAGCATTTAGTTTGGCGAATGGTATGGAGTCTACGTCGATCTCCTTTTGTGAGATCCATTGCACCAGCTTTGCAAGTTTGTAGATTGTGTTACGGATGTCGAGAGACAAACATCCCTCAATGGCAACCGGTAAAATAAACTGTAAAGTATGTGCAGCAATGATATTAAAGTCCACATTTTATGCAATGATATTAAAGTCCACTATGAACGTACCTGACACATTTTATGCCAATCGTGTGACTTCAAACCGGTAAGCTTTCCTTCTTTAGTAAAACACGTTCGGAGCGAGTGCATTACGCCAGTGGGGGTCCGCAAAGATCGAATGGCCTCTTTTACTTTGCGTTCTTGGGCTCCTGTGAAAATCCATGGTGCTTTAGGAAGTTTTATCGATCCATCAGACGCTGTTTGCGGCCAATATTGCTCCATACGATCCACATTTCTAAGGTCAACTCTGGCTCCCAAAGTATCTTTCTTGCCGGTCAAATGGTCCCATAGTAGATTACCCACATTCTTGAATATGTGCATTGGATCGAGCAAGTGATTGATCACGAGTCGAGGCCAGTATGGTAACTCGTACCATAGAGATAGTCTCTTCATCCCTGGAGGCAATCCGTCATCGCACATCTCCTTCTGCTCTAACCATGCTTGTGCAGACATCCTTGGTGGCTCTCTTCCCAAAAAGCCGTCGCGTAACACATGATTCTCCGGAAGATACGCTTGATGACCTTCGTAGATTTGTTTCTTCAGTGAGGGTGCCCTACGTGCATTCAGTCTAGGTCCACATGTGACACATGCTCTGTATCCGCTTGTTTGAAGCCCTGCATGTATACACATGATAATAGATCAACTATGGGGAAAAACAAGATTTACAGTGTCTGAGTGAGGAGTGTCAATAGATCACCTGAGCATTCTGTTAGCCCGGGATAGTCATGCATGGTCCACATTAGAATACCTCTGATCAAAGCATTCCGTCGTCCTGTGTGTCGGCTCATATCCACCACCTCTATGCCAATCCACAATTGTTGTAGCTCTTCCAATAGTGGACAAAGATACACATCCATATTCCCCACTTTATATCGCCCTGGCACAATCAAGCTTAGCCATAGGTGCCCCTTCTTCGTAGTCAACCACGGGGGAATGTTGTAGTTGACGATGACAACGGGCCATACACTGTAAGATGTTGATCTTTGACCAAATGGATTTACGCCATCCATAGCCAGGCCTAAGCGCAAATTTCGAGCTTCCCTGGCAAAATCCGACCATGTTCCATCTATATGTTTCCAGGCTGCGCAATCTGCAGGAATTCGTAGCACACCATCCGAAGATTTATTCTCCTCATGCCATGATGCTAGGGCGGCCATGGACTTACATTCGAAGAAATGCTTGATGCGAGGAAGCAAAGGAAAATGTCGCAAAACCTTTTGTGGAATTTTTGTCCCGTGGAGATCTACTCGATATCTTTCGGAATCACATTTCGGACACTTCTCCATGTCTGTGTATTCCCCTCTGAAAAGAATGCAGTCATTAGGACAAGCGTGGATAGAATTGTAATCCATCCCCAAGTTTCGCAAAATCTTTCTTGCTTCATCTCGGGAATCTGGCATCACATTGTCAGCTGGTAGAATGTGCTCTTTCAACAATCTACACAACATAAAAATATGATACAGTCGTGTAAAAATCTATCAGATCATTATACATTTAGAGTTCTATTAAAGTAAACTAATTGTAATAGATCACCTGAAAAGCGCTGTGACGCTAGTGTCACTCCATCCAAACTTTGCCTGCATGTTGAGAAGAACCAGGAGTGCTTTCAATCTAGACATACGTGCTCCATTATACAATGACGTATCGGCTTCACTTTTCATATCATCATAGATAAGCCTTTCTGAATCCATGATCGTCTCGATCATTTCATCAATCTCGGGCTCAAACATTGCCTCGTTGGGAATGTGCTCTGCATGATCATCCCCCGAGATGTCAGAGGGTACATCTTGTGGCCTCACATATGCTGCTTGACCAAAGCGCCTGCGAATACGTCTATTGGGTTGCAAGATTGCTGCTTGTTGGCCAGCGTCAGAGTCCGACGAGTTATAATTGGCAACAACTCGATCTATAATAGATGGATCGAACTCGCCAAATTCGCGAACGTGCTGCAAAGAAACACGTCTTGTCCGTCGCACAGCATGCTTGCATTGATTACAAGGACATAAGACCCTCGTTGAGAGATAGGTGTTTCGGTTGGACGGTCCCACATCCTCGTCGCTACTCATAATGAGGATAAAAAACTTATAACCTGAACAACAAATTTAATATTCTATTGGCATTCCTCGTCTTATCTCTCTCTCTCTCTCTCTCTCTCTCTCTCTCTCTCTCTCTCTCTCTCTCTTTACCTCACATTCTCTAGTCATGTCCAATCCCCGCACACCTCGGTCTAGAGGTGCACGGAGATCAGAACCACCGGGTTATAATCTCGTCTTTATTGGTCAATACCTATATTTGTGGGTACAAGAAATCTACACACCCACGTCTACATGATACTGCATGTAGTGGACAAAATCCCTTTGCCTCTTCTCTAGCTGTAGCACTTCAATTCATCTTAACATCTTTTCACAGTAGATCTTTTCACTGTTCGTCTAACTCTAAACCCTAAACCGTAAGTAATTCTTGCGTGGACTCGATCTAACGTAAATAAGCGTAAATCTAAATAAACGTAAATCTAACTAAAAATAAAGCTAAATCTAATTTAACGTAAGTCTAATGACTAGAGGTTGTTTAGATGGTCATTGTGTCGGGGATGTAGTGACTCTTGTCGCCCTGAAGATCCACCTTCTTCCCTATCTTCTGAAGACATTTCACCAGTACTTTTGGATCGACGGAGCCCACCATGAGTGAAGGCAGCAATACCCTATATTCCATTGAGGGCTTTCTTCACCCGCTTCATGCAGGCATCGCAGTCTATGGAGACCCGCATCTAATCTAATATAACGTAAATCTAAATCTAGCTTAAATAAACGTAAATCTAGTTAAAAATAAACCTAAATCTAATTTAATGTAAGTCTACATATAACCTAATCTTTAACGTCTTTTAAGATAGTTTCCTACGACGTTATAACTCTCTTCTTCCTGTGTGTGTGCGCGTGTGTGGATGTGTGTGCCAATAAAAAGAGATAAATGGTATAACCTTTCTATCACCCATGCCAAGTATGATAGATTGATTATGCCATTTCCCTCTTGAATAATAGGTCTTCAGTTCAACTCCTCGTCGGCTAGATCTTTAGGTCTTTTAATTTTAATTAGTTTCCTACGACGCTCCCTTAGTTTCTCTTTCTTTCTCTCTCAATGTGTGTGCGTTTTTTTGGATCGTATGCATGTTTTCTTTCTCTTTTCCTCTTTCAATGTGTGCGTTTTTTGTTTATGCATGTTCTCTCTCTCTTTTCCTCTCTCAATGCGTGCGTTTTTTGTTTATGCATGCTCTCTCTCTCTTTTTCTCTCTCAATGTGTGTGTGCATTCTTTGTTTATGTATGTGTGTGCGTTTTTGTTTTTGTTTGTACTCTCTCTCTCTCTCTCAAAAACACTATGTGTGTGTGTATGTGTGTGTGTGAGAGAGAGAGAGAGGGAGAGAGAAAGAGGGGAAGGGCACATGAGAATGAGGAGAGGGAAGGAGCATACCTGGCTCTCCTTCCTCTCCTCGTGTGTGTGTGTGTGTGTGTGTGTGTGTGTGTGTGTGTGTGTGTGTGTGGAGAAGAAAAGAGAGAGAGAGAGAGAGTGAGGGAGAGCGTTACCTGCTCTTTGCTTGAGGGCGCCGAAAAACTCAGATCTGAGATCTGAGTTTTTGGGCGCGCTCGGTTATTTTTTTTACCCCAGCTGGCGTCGCTATGAGCGTCGCTATAAGCGTCGCAAATTTATTTGTAAATTTGCGACGCTCATAGCGACGCTTATAGCGACGTCGGGAAATTTTTTTTTGAGCGTCGCTGTGTGAGCGTCGCTAATATGAAGAGCCTTTTGTAGTGTAAGTTATCAAATTTGAGTGTTGGCTATGATAATGGTGATAGCAGTGGTTCTGAGCAGAGTTTGGATGAGGAGTTTGGCATACCCTCTGTGAATACTCCGGGTGCCAGAAGAATGCAAGCAGGGAATAGGGCACCTGAAGTTATCCCGGACCACACGTTTAGAAAGAGAAAGAAATCATGTGCAAAGATTGACTTATGACAATTCTGTGGCTCGACATCATTTTGTATTTATGGCGAAGATTATAGAGGAAATAGAATTGAGAATGTATACAATAGCATTCCATAGGATGATGATGAGAGTGATGGTGCATCCATGTTACTTGAAACACTAATCCAAAACCCCTAAGAGGGCAAGTGAATGCTTTTTCTCCTAGAAAAAATACATCTTTTTCTCCTCATGATTTATTGTTTTTCTTGCTATTCTTCACTTCCTTTGTTCAATATTTGAGATTGTTGTACATTAACTATCAAGCTTTGTACCAACTTTCCCCGAACCAATACCAAAATAATACTAACCAGCACCAAAGTGATGACAAGCAGTACCAAAACTTTTACTGTAGAATCCCTTGCATAAGATCATGTACCAAAAGGAAGTTAATCAGTACCAAAGTGATGACAAGCAGTACCAAAATATGGTACTCAAGAGTTCTTTGCATAAATTCATGTATAATATTGTGAGCATTTGGTGCAATATAATGGATCCAAGCTGCAACTATACATTTGCAACTTTAGGGTTTCAAATACAAGTGATGCACAGTAGGGTCTCCAAAACCTGATAGACAACATGGCTCACTACCAGCATGAAGTGAACAGTGCCAAATTCTTAAGAACATTTCGGAATGGATAGCACCAAATTTTGTACATTTTCACCATTGTATTAACACTAATGTGAAGGATTTCAAAAAATATGCTTTTAGACTACAAACTACTAGACAACACAAGAAAAGACACTAGAGATCAAGATCCCAACACAATGTACCAGAAAAGTGGTTTTCCATTATATAATATGCAGCATGATACAAAATTTCACCAAGTAAAACAATTCAATAATATCCTAGGTCATAGGGATCAAATCTGTAAGAGCAATCCTCCATCTGTATGAAGTAATCAACAACATACACAAAAATATCATCTTTTACGTCAAAGATAGGGTTCTTGCGAGTGTATGTTGTTGGGTATGGGTCACGTATCCATCTAAGCAACCACATCAAAATGAGGTTGGCCAAGTAAAAAGGGTGTCATTTTCCTACCACATTAGTGTAGTATGATTTGATTGCAAGACAATTCTCATAGTTATTTTTTAGTGACTTGTATCTACAGTCATCCAGCAAAATTGTGTTTCTAGCATCAAAATCCTGGTGCTTTGCCCATACTGTCCGTAGATTCTTATGGAAAATAGGCTTGTCACCCACCGCTTTGGTCACCTGTGCACCTCCTCCATGTTCCACAATCTTCTTGGCAGAGTATATCTGCCATGCCAAAGAGGAGGTTAGAGGTATGCGTAACTTAACCTCTGAAGCTTACACAAGTTACCTGCAAAGTACTTCTTCCTAACATGTTTGGGGAAGCAAGCGTTCAACATATCTAGCACGTTTTTCCTTCTACACCATGACCACAAAATTATCTTGGCTTCTTTTTAAAGAGTTAGTATGAACTCCTCAGCATCTGGACTTACAAGACAAATTATTAGCGAGCTATTGAGTCTGACGATCTGTGGTTGGAGCTTCTTGTCCAAAACCCAAAGGCCTTTTGGAAGTTCGTTGCAACTTGTCAAAAACACCCCATTAATATTAAGCACAATCAGTTGCCCAGGTTTAGCAGCCACACTAGCCACAAGTGTTGTGTTTGCCGGTGGCTCATACAGCCACCAAGAGTTTACCACAATACCAACAGTCCATATGCGTGAAGGCAAATAGAGAGTGCAAATAGATAGTGCAATCATCATATCATAAAAAGAAAACTGGTATGACACTAGAAACTACCAAATTTGATACTCAATACTACCAATTTGGTATTGTATTGTGCAATACTTAGTTTGGAAATGGTACTCAATAGTACCAATTTGGTATTGTATTGTGCAATACTTAGTTTGGAAATGAGTAGTAACATTGGAGCTCACTTAAAAGCTGAACACACCACAATAGTATAGAGAGAACAAGAGATGAAAGATAGAGGCCAAAAGTTGAACCGATTCGATGAAATAAAAAGCACATTGTGCGAAATTCATTTGCATGTCAGAAGGGCTACAGTTTTCATGCACGAGTCAACTAGTCACGGGCATGGTTGCGCTTATTTCTTCGCACACAAAAAAGCTCCGACAGGGTCGTCGAATCAAAAGAATCACATGTCGAATTCTATACAGCATCACTAGTCACTAGATCTACACCTCTGTTGGTGCTGTCCACTTTTGCATCCTTTTTTGTAACTTCCTCCTTGGCATTCTCGAACCCATCCATGTTATTTACTTTTCCTGCCTTTACCCTTCTACAATATGTTCCCCTTTCTTGGCTTGTGCATGTTTCCCTTTCTTGGGATCATCCACCCCTTTCCACTCCTTGGCATCAGTCCACATCTTGTCCTCCCCGTGATCCACCTTCTTGGATTCCAACCCCTTCTTTGCCTCCCCCTCACCCTCCTTGACCTCCACACCATGCTTGGTCTCTTCCCTTGCCCCTTTAGTTTATTCCACCCCCTGCTTGGTCTCTTCCCCTATCCCTTTAGGTTATTCCATTCCCTTCTTGTCGGCTGCACCTTCCCCTTGCCTATTCTCATCATTGCTAGTGGTATAATCTCTTGACTTTGTGTCAGCAGCATCTGGTCCGGCAGCACCCAACTGCACTTCTTGAGGGATTCTCCTTAACATTCTTGTCCACGTAGTCACTATTTCCTTCATTGTCCTTCATGGTATCATAGTTTTGTCCCTTCTGAGTCTCCTTCCCTTCCACACTACCATACTTTAAATCATGGAGAACATCCCCTTTATCTTTAGTAACCTCATCCTCCTCCCATATACGACTTGCAACAGACTTTGTGGGACCTTGTCCATCGTTGACCGCCTCTCCATTTCTTTCACTGGGCCTAGCCAGTGCAACATCCTCCTCCTCTACAAAAACAGCAAAAGACACCATGTACTTACAAACAACCTCACATTTAGTGCATGTAAGAATATGATTTACAGTACATACACATACTTACTCTTTACAACAAGATGCCCAATGACCCAGGACTTTGCCACCTCGAGGATCACCATAGTACAACCAGGTTTGAAACAATGATCCTTGCTTTTTAGCAAAGCACTGAAGAAAAGGGGGTGATAATGATGTTGGCACTCAAGCATAAAGGTTCCAACAACCCCTGCAGGCTCTAAGAGCTCACCACATGCATTACACACACCAAACACGTGGATCATACCCACAAAATCAACAACCTGGGGCCTAGGATATAACATGAATATCTTTCCAATCCCAACATCAGTAATGATTTTCTTCACAAAGAGGGTGTGGCCTTGTTCTTCCTTCCATGTTTCCTCCAGCAAATCATACTCAGCATGTTGCCAGACAGCACCAAAGGGGGAACCAGATTAGTACCAAAAGCTACCACTTAGTAATAAAAGCTAGCAGACAATCCTCAAGGAATCATAATAACAAGTAGTACCAAAACTACCTTGTGCTTCCTTCCATGTTTCCTCTAGCATATCATACTCAATATGTTTCCAAACAACACCAAAGGGGGAACCGAATCAGTACCAAAATCTATCAGGCAGTCCTCAAGGCATTATACTAACAAGTAGTACCAAAACTACCTTGTGCTTCCTTCCATGTTTCCTCCAACATATCATACGCAATATGTTGCCAAACAGCACCAAAGGGGGAACCAGACTAGTACCAAAAGCTACTAGTTAGTACCAAATGCTAGCAGGCAGTCCTCAAGGCATCATACTAACAAGTAGTGCAAAAACTACCAAGTCATCAATGACAGAAGACAACCATGAACTACCAAAAATGGAACCAAATTAAAACCATGAGCTACCAATTATTAGTTGAAACATAAGGAGGGAAAAAAAAACTCTAACAGCCACCAAAACAACATTGCCAAAAGCTACCATAACTACCTAAAACTACCAATACCACCAAAACACCAGTGATAGAAAGCAACCATAAACCACCAAAGGGGAACAAAATACTACCAAAAGCTTCCAGTTAGTAACAGAAGTTAACAGGCAGTCCTCAAGGCATCTACCAAATAGTACCAAAAACTACCAAAATTACCAAGTCATCAATGGCAGAAGACAACCATGAACTACTGAAAATTGAACCAATTCAGAACCATGAGCTATAAATTAGTACCAAACGCTTCCAATTAGTACCTATAAATACACCGAAGAAAAAAACAAACTATTCAAACATAACCAAACTAACAAAACAACCTTATTAGATCCACGCCATAAACTACCAAAGCATAACCAGAAACTACCAAAAGCATACAGCAAGCATTTATTAGTACTAACAACACATTTAAAACTCTCAAAACAATAAAATTACTAGACTACCAAACGTCTGATAACAACATGATAGAAGATACCAAAACAAGAAAGTAGATCCGAAAAGACCCAAAAGATACCAGTATAAAGAAAAAATACCATTATAGCATAGCAAAAATTCAAAAAATCTACGTGAAGCTATCAATCTACCTAAAATGTGCAACTACCATACAGAAGCAAGAGGATGGACATTGACAAACTATCAAAGCAAGATTTACACATACCAAAAAATACCAAGAGCTTTCACGAATACGACAAACTACCAAAGGATTTCAAAACTGCTAGACTTGCCAGAATCTACCAATACTGAAAAAATTAATTGAAGTACTAGAAACTGCCATAAACCACCGAATGTACTAGAACTACCAAGGCAACAACAAATATAAGTTATTAGAAAGCTGCCAAAAATACCAAAACCACTTTCTCAAGGCATGGATGTCAAGGATTACTTTGGGAAAAAGATTGAGAACCTCATGCACCATATCCATGGGAATATCAGTAGGCAGATTGGCCTCTACTAATGCTGACAGACTTGCGTATGTAGTTGATCTTTTGATAAGACTTCTTGAAGAGACAGATGAGGCTACTGCAAATGGAAGTTCAAAGTGAATTTGATTTGAGTTTTGGAGGAAGGAGGCCGAGAAATTTGATGGCTCATCACCTCAGTGATGGCCTTCTTCTTTTTGTCTTTCACAATATCTTTCTATTGGCTAGAAGACTCTGAGATAGAGTCAGAGGCAGCACCGCAGTCAGACGCTTTGTAACTCTCATCACCATGATCAGTGGAGGAGAGATCAATGAGGCCATGGCTAGAGGTTTCTACATCTTCTTTTTCTATAGAACTTCGAGATGTTTCAATAGGTCTCTGGCAAGACAAAGCTTTCTTCCTAGCCTTCTTGCTTGTACCCGCCATAGTGAATTGTTCTTGGATTGTGCTTGAACTCACTGTTGTGTATGCTCAAAAAATTGCAAAACTAAAAATATGAGTCAAGATTATTGAAATAGGTCCTGGCTGAAAAGCGTAAGAAAAGAAGGTGAATGCTGCAGGACTGCCTTGATGGGATATGCTCTAGAGGGGCGCTACAACCTGCAACGCGATGGGATAGACTGTAGGGAGGAAGAGGGTAGGCAATAGAATGTAGGAGGGGTGAGGGGATGGGGTTAGGATAGGGGCAATATCAGAGAGGGGATGAGCGTAGCGGCGAGTGGGATTAGGGTAGGGGCTATGGGGCTTAGGATAGGGGCGAGAGGTATTAGATAGGGAGGCAAGAGGGGAAAATTGGGTAGGGGCAAGTGGGAGATTTGTTGTGGGGCGATGGAATTAGAGGGTAGGGGCGAGGGAATTAGAGGGTAGGGGCGAGGGAGGATTGATGAGGGGTGAGGGGATAAGAGGGTAGGGGCGATGGAGGATTGGTGAGGGGCGAGGGAATTAGAGGGTAGCTGAGAGGGGGGATTGGTGAGGGGCAAGGGGATATTTGTTGGGTAGGGGCGAGGGAATTACAGGTCATGGGCCAGGGGGGATTGGTGAGGGGCCAGGGGGAGATTTGTTGAGTAGGGGTGAGGGAAGTGGATGGTAGGGATGAGGGGGGATTTGTGAGGGGATAAGAGGGTAGGGGCGAGGGAATTAGAATGTAGGGGCTAGGGGAATTGGTGAGGGGCGATGAGAATTGGTGAGGGGCAAGGGGATAAGAGGGTAGTGGTGAGAGTAGATAGTAGGGCGGAGAGGTAGATAGGGGAGAGAGGGGCGGTAAGGGGGCAAAGGGGCATAGTGCACAAGAGAGAGAAAGGAGAAAGGGAGAGATAAAAAGTTGTAATGTGCTGACAATTGCCTGCTTTCTTTAACTAGGATATGGTCGATTAGAAAGGCTAGAGAAACCATGCCCAACTTCGAGAAAGCTTGCATGTAAGTGTCAGAGAGAGGGGAAGAGAAATGAAAGAAGTATGGCAGCAGGAGTGAAGCATATTGAAAGAGTGTTACAAAAGAAATCGCACAAGAAATGCAGGGAGCTAGATGTGTGTGTGTGAGAGCTCAGCATAAGAGAGAGAGGGGAAGGGAGATACAACAGAGCAAGTTTGAACTTGTTAGAAATATTACCAAAAACCAAAGATCTATCCGATGAGGGTTGAACCTCGGACATTCAACAGATCCATTGAGGACAGAGAGGCAGTAGAAACAAACAAAGCAGTAATGCTAGATCATAGTAGGACTCCAAAAACCCAATTCTATCATTGAGAGGAGAGGAAAATTGATGCATGCGATCAAACAAGGAGAATTTTTAAGATAACACCGATTACAATTGAGATGAGAACTGATATGAGGAAGACTTGAGAAGGGGGAAAATGGAAAGCCGGAGAGAGGAGAGAGCTGAGGACTAGACAGTCATAAGGTTGTTGGTGCAAGGGATAACATAACCAGATTTCTAAAGAGTCAGGGCAAGTGAGTGATAGCACTTAATTCTTGATCCATTTACTAGTGGCAAGGGAATGCCTGCCAAACTGACTAATTGGACGGCCCCCTGTGGCAAAATTTCTTGTACCATGAATGGCCTTTGTCAGGCTGGCACCAGCTTCTTAGCTTTTTTGAGATATCTAGCTTGATAGAGTAGCACCAATGTTCCTTGCGTTATTTTTGGCTTTTTGAGATGGCGACCATGCCCAGCTTTGCGACGAAGTTTCTCGGTTTGCAGGGCATGTGAAGATAACATCCTGCTTTCTTCTAACATTGAGAGACGAGAGAGGTTTGTGAAAGAAATCTCTACTACGATGCGAACGCTTCTCGCTCTCGTTGAACCTAAGTTGAACTCATATGGTGCAATTGCTTCTAGACCAAAATCTAGCTGGAATGGGGTGTGGCTAGTGGTTGCCTTGAAGGAGGTGCTGTAAGCCCAAACTGAGCCGAGGATAGCTTGAGCCCAAGAAGTTGGATGCAGGTGAAAATCTTTGGTGAGAATCATGATTAGCACTTTGTTAGTGCTTTCAATGTGACAAGCTTTTTTGAGAAGCACGATTAGCACTTTGTTAGTGCTCTCAGCTTGCCCATTTGCTCTACGATAGTAAGAGCAAGATTTGCGATGAAAAACCTTTGTAGTTCGTGAGGAGTGTGGAGATCAGGTCATCGACAAAATGACTACCTTGATCACTGGTGATTTCCAGAGGGCACCCAAACCTGCAAAAAATATTTTCATACAAAAAATTTGCGATAGTGGAAGCTGTATAGTCGATGGTAGCCACCACTTTGGCCCACTTTGTTGCATAATCCGTTGCTACCAGGAGATACTTACGATTGCTGGGTTGAGAAGGTGGAGTAATTGGACCAACAAAGTCCATTCCTCATTGCTCAAAGGGCAAGCATGCCATAGATACTTGGAGAGGGTGGCTGGATTGCTTGCTAGGCTTGAGCGCACATCGCTGATAGACATCACAAATCTTGACATGAGCAATATCATCCCTGAATAGATAGGGCCACCATAAGCCTATTTGTAAGATTTTTTGCACCATGATGTGACTAGGGTAATGGCCACCTGTAGGACCACTATGTGCATCTTTCAGAATGTGGTCTACTTCATGAGGTGAGACGCACCTGCGCAGCACACCATTTGGCCCAAATTTGTAGAGCTGTATGCCAATCAAAGAGAAGGGTCTAGACTATAGCAAGAGTCTTCTTTTTTGCAAGGGAGAAGCATTCTCAGGATATAGGCCAATAGAGAGAAGATATAACACATCTCCATACCATTCTCGGGTCGTGTCGACCTTAAAGAGATGACTATCTGAAAAGTCATCATCAACCTCAGTATCGGGCTCACGTGTATGTATGCAAGAGAGATGGCTGGACATGACATTTCGCTTGCCTGGAACCAGAACTACTTTGAAATTGAATTCTTGGAATATCAGTAGACACTTCCAGAATCTTCCTGCAACTTGGGGTTTATTCAGAAGATAGCGTAATGCATGATGATTTGTGATGACAGTGAAGTGAACTCCTAACAAGTAATCACGAAACTTTTGTAAAGGATACACCATACCAAACCTTCCCTTTTTGTGTTGTTGTAGTTACTCTCTGCATTGGTGAGCAGGCGACTTGCATAGTAAACAAGGCAATCCACGTTGTACTCCTTACTAGGCTCAGTTGGCAAAACACCCACAGCTAGTTGAGTGGCATCATTATGCACATGAAAAGGGAGAGACCAATATGGAGCCACTAGAATAGGTGCTTCAGTGAGGCATTTTTTGAGGTATGCAAAGGCTTCAACCATGGGTTTTGACCATTGGAAGGGTACAATAGCACTAGTGAGTCAGGTCAATGGTTGAGCCACCTGTGCATAAATTTGTATAAACCTGAAATGATAGCTTGCGTGGCCTACAAAGCTTTGAACACCTTTTGGGTTGATGGGAGGTGGTAACTTCAAGATGGCCACGATCTTCTTTGGGTCAGGTGCTAAGCCTTTGGCCGACACCAGATGGCCTAGAAGTGTGCCCTCAGTCACGAAATCCGTTTTAATCTGATCACCTCGATGGATGCCCAAGTGATTGTATCCACTGAACCCATCCATGAAACTGTACAATACATGCCTTGCTACATCTTCTAGAACTTTCTTAGTAAAAGGTGTGGGAAAACCATATGGCATAGTTACCTTGTTAAGAGCAGGGTCATCTACGCACACACGGATTTTATTGGACTACTTCTTAGGCGCTATCACCATGGGTGATAACCACTTAGAGTGCTCCACAGCTACAACTATCCCTGCCTCTTGCATTTTTTCTAGCTCTGACTTGACAGCTCTGTATACTTTGGGTTGAGCTTGTAAGCTCGGCCTCTGACATGCTTAGCCCCTTCAACCAGAGGGATAGTGTGGACACCCAATTCTGGTGGGATCCATTCCGAATCCTTGTAGGACCAAGCAAAAACATCTTTAAAAGAGTGTATAAATGAAACTACCTGATCAAGTAATGTGGGATTCTCCCATAAACAAGCTGGAAAGAGGATGTGCTGAGGGTTGTCAGGGTCGCCTAGGTTGACTTCTTTGATTGAATCAGGAGGTGTGACTGTGAGGGTGCTTCGGAAGTTGAAAAGTGAGCTGCCTCTTGGAGCTTTGAGACATCATGGGATGGTGTTTGATTGATTAGAAACTCTGCATAATCCTCTTGTAACCATCCTTGTGGAAGCTTCCCAAAGGGTAAATCTTTCGACATAGACATAGCAAAGTGCTTTTGAGGGGGCGGGGAATCAGACCCGGGAGATGTTAGAGGAAGGGTGGATCATTGGCGAGCTCATGCAGAGGAGATTTCGTCCCCCTTCAGGTGATGTGTTATAGGTTCACCAAGGACGACGGCTTCCATCAGAGGAACACTTGAATCATGGTTATTAGTGATTAACACACTTCCTTCTTTGACTGGCACACTCTTTGTTGTAGGGCTTCGGACACTGATGTCGGTCTGAGGAGCTTGGAGAGAGAGTGTTACAGGCACAAGTGTGGCTTGAATAGAGACCACATAGCATGGGATCAATGTGGTAGCTTCCAACCACTGCAGCAGGTCTTCTTCAGACTGGGATGGGCTGCTAGGGGTCAGGGTTGGACAATACTGACAATGAGCTGTGATGAACCACTGGATCCATACCTCCTTTGGGTCAGATTGGCTGCATGGGGGAGCCAGGAGTATGTATCCACATGGTTTCGTTTCCCCAATCGTGAAGTGCCTCGGTATGCAAAGGAAACCTTAAAGTGCAAAGGAAATCCTCCCTCCACCTGAGGAAGATTGACCACCACAAAATCTAAGCTAAATGTGAAGTCTTGTACCTTGAGAGGCACCTTATCTACTATGCCTACTGGATAGATTGTCCTCTGGTCCGCCAATGTAAGTGAATGGAGCAGGGCGGAAAGGCTGCAAACCTAAAGCCAACATAGTAAATTTTGGCATCAGATTGATCCCAGATCCACCATCCACTATGACACCTGAGAATTGATGCCCAAGAATAAACACAGTGAGACGAGTACTTTTGTAGTCGGTGAGGGGAGGAGCTGGATAAGAAATCATGTAGGACTCCAAGGGCTGCACAGGTAGGTGCCCGCCACTAGGCTGTGCACTAGTGATAACCGTTTTTTGGCTCTTTGTAATTGCCATAGTGAGTTACCTCACCCTACCAAAATCACCTAAACATTGTGGCTATTCTTACCCTTTCACTATACATAGGCGTATGTGAGTTAGAGAAATTTTCACATATTTCCTTAAAACCCTCAGCTAGCTAGCTAGAAAAATAAAATTTTAAAAAAAATAAAATATATTATGGCCCACTTGTTTGTAAATATTGTATTGTATATAGGGCCTAAATATAAGAAATTTTCGTAATTATTTTGGTATTTATTTAAATATTTCTGTCTAGGTGTGCGTTATTTGCCTATGTATGCTATGTACATTGACTCATCATTACCACAAATTTTTTTAACATTCTGCATACTCTTAAGTTCATATAAATATATTTTCAAGCAAGCTTCTCTTATTTTTGGTGTGAATCCACTCCAAGGGAAAACTTCAAAAATACCTTACACCATCAGTCTCACTGCCTTTCACTAAATTCCTATTTCCTAGAGTTATTTTTTCTTATCTCTTGTAAATAAATATACTTCAATAAATAAAAATGAGGGTCCCCTCATTTGATTCCTTATATTTTCATATATCTCTTTTTTCCATTATATATATATATATATAGCTAACACTATTCTAGATTACATAATTATTTATATATATAGTCTATTTTTCCCATCATATCCATGTATTATATTTATGCATAATCCACAACCGTGCATATTTTCAAACCCCTAAGAATCAATTAGGTCATGCTCTAATGCAAGAAGGGGATCACCTTTGGAGCCATATGCAAATTCAAGCAAAGGGGGGCCACTGAAGACTTTTTTGTGAAGAAAAATAGGTATTTTGGTGGGATTTTTTATATCTATCTCCAGTCTACATTTGAAGCGGTGGTCAAAAGAGAAAATGTGGACCAAGAGCTTAATAATCACCTCAAACATTTTGGTGATTTCTGATATCCCATAGTCTTCTCTCACCTCTTTCCACACTTATAGACACACACACTCATTCCTCTCGATCCCTCACTCAAACCTGCACCTTCCATGGTTTCTGTCACCTTCTTCACCATTAACCTCCCCTCTTACTTCCATAGCTCTCATATGAGCTCTACATGTACATACACTATCTTTATGCCTCTCTCTATTACTTCCAAAGTACAATTCCATCTTATCCCTTCTCTATATACATAAAATTCAGCATGTAAACCATGCTTAACCTCTGAAAATTGAGAAATATCATCAACCAAATTTCCATTTTCATCGCGGTAATCAACCTTGACGGCGGTGGCATAAAGAAGAGAAGAAGAAGAAGATGATCAATAGTCATTTTGGGAACCTACACAAGTAAGTACTTCTTCAAACTTCACCATCACAAGGATTTCCTCACTTAATTCAACCATCTTACTTCAACCATCCACCTCATTCTACCCATTGCAAATATATCAATAACTTTCTAGTGATTACTAGCACTAACCACTAACATACTAACACAAAATAGCCATTGACCTAACCATAAAAGACACCTCACCTCAAGACATGTGCATAGTAACTCTCTATCTCTCTCTCCTTCCTTAAGACTCTACTTTCACTTTATCTATCATCAATAATTCTCTCTTTTGAGCCCACATCCATGACTCAAGCAAACAAAGAAGGCCCACAATGTTTTGATATTCAAAGAAAATTATAATCTTGATTTGTTAGCTTGTAATTTAGGATTTCCAAATAATCGTAATGAGGGTCTCCAACCTATAAATAGTCCCCTCTCATTAATGTAAAACAACCTCTAATATCTCCCATGAAACCCCAACACTCTATGCGTGAGGAGAGACTTAGGTGTAGTAACCACTTTGTGAGCTTCACGTTTGGTGTGAGAGAAGCTTTCAAGCTACACATTACAAGTGAGAGAGCGTGAGTTCAAAAATCTCAAAACCACTATTGTATATGTTCCTCCATCATCAATAAATTGAGGTTTGGTGCATCAAAGGCATGATACGACGTTCAAATCTTCGTCCTTCCACTTGTGCGATATGGTTTAGTGAATTCAAGGTGACTTGTATCTTCGGAGTTTCTATCATTTGATCTTGTTTTAGAAATTTTTTTAGTGTGTTTCATTGCCAATTTTGTGTCCATTGTAAGAGGGTATTGTGGTGAGAGGTCTCCCACACCCTAAGACAATGTGTGTGTGTTGGCAATGTTTAGCATTCACTAAGCATTGAGTGTGTTCTGTACAAGCTCTACGAGAGCATCACAACGAACCATCTCCATTTGCAAGTCACAAATAAGGTATTACGCAAGATCCATTCCTCTCTCTCTTCCCTTTGCTCTAGCTCTCTCTATTCCATTTTGTGTGTGTCTTGGTGTGAGTTGCTTGTGTGTGTTTTGTGGTACATCTTCTTGGTTGTGAAAAAATATCTATTGCGTCCTATTTCGCATACCATAACTAGATGGTGCCCCTATCTTGTTTGGGTTTGGCTGTGGGTTTGTTGTTGTGTTGTGCTTGTGGTTGCCCCAGCCCCAATTGAGCAGTACGGGAGCCTTGAGGGGTGTTTAGAGGTCGCCTCTCTTGTTGCCCACCCCGGACCACCATAATTTGTTGCCCCCATTGAAGAGGGTTTCTGTATTTTTGTGTAGGATCAACCTTTAGCATAATCAAGTAGTTTGCAATGAATCACGAGAATTCGTATGATCCTTTCATTCCCATTGCAAGGCAAAAGGTACACATAATTTTTAGTACTAAGTTGCAATTTCAGCGTGTAAGTTTTAGAATATTAGGTCCTCTTAGGTTGGCCGATATAAACGCTTCAGTAAATCCTTTTATTTTGCCTCTCATTAGGTATGACTTTAGTTTGGATGTCTATATTTTTGTTTTGTTTTAAGCATTAGGTCATTCATAGACAATGGATAATGGCCTAGGAATAGAGGTTTTCCCCTTCCATTTCACTCCACATATTAGAATAAACATTGTAATTAGTAGAAAAATCCATTTTCAACAACGTATGGTGTTCATGTTTGATGCCCAAAGAGTAGGAGAAATTCTCGCGTCACTAAACCCTGTCATCCTGCCTCTTATTGATTATCATAGGTCATTTGATGTGAATATTTTTATTTTGTTGTAGAATAGATTGCAATTTAGAAAATATTTAAGAAAGAAAAAAACGTGTTGTTAGTTTGAAACTGATGTAATAGAGGCCCAATGCCAAATGTACGGATATCCTCTTTTCTTTGGAGAGCCTGGAGAGGATGCATAATTATTTTTAGTAAATTTTAAGATGTCTTGCTGTATCAAGAGGATATTAACGGATCAAGAACAAGTAGAAATGTTTGAGGTGGTCCTTAGGAAAGATGCTAGCACTTGGTTTGACTCTTTGCCTGAGGAAGTTAAAGGGAATAACATGGAACTTGTGAATCATTTCAAGAGATAATTTTTTGATCCCCAAAACACTCAAACGCTATGTCAAGACATTGTTTCTCACAAACAGAAAGACTTAGATGACTATATACTACATGTACGTATAAACAAGAGTTTCTACGTCTTTGGGCTGTATGGGTGAGAAATGTTGCTAACCCTGGTCATGGTGAAAAGTTCCTAAAGAAGGAGAGGTTCATAGCCAGTCTCTTTCCCAAACTCAAGATAAAAGTTGAGGCAGGTGCACCTCCTACCTTTGATGCAGCTGAAACTAGGGCTGTTGAGAAGTATAGAAAACTCAAGTGCATAAGGACATGGGTTCCAATAGAGGGTCCTAAATCTAAGGGAAAATTGCAAGCATTCACATCTAGAGAGATTCCTGAGGTAACATCGGAGGTAATTGAAAAGTTAAATGACTCCTTAAGCAGATTGGCAATCCACCTTGCACAAGCTGTAGGTCCCAAGGGACAAACAAAGAAAGCAGAAGAGCGAGAGCCACCACGACCTAGAAGAGTCTTGCAATGTTGGAATTGCGGAGAGTCTAGACATGGGATGTATAATTGTGCTTGGCCCCATGGCGAGCTAGCCAAGGAGACTTAACTTGAATTACCCAATGATGAATGTAGGTGAAGAAACTAGTCAACAACCACGGCTTCTACAAAGGCCAAATGGAGCAAGACCACCTCCACGAGGAGTGGAAAGAGTTTCGCCTTTGCCAGACCCAGATGTGCATGTGGTAGAGGTGACAAATTCCAACGAGGTGGACATGGAAGCAACTGGCATTAAGCGTGGCCGTGGAAAAGGTAAGGAGAAAGAAGGAGTTACATCACAAAGTGATCATGGACGAGAAAAGAAGGCAAAGGAGACCAAGGAAACCAAGAGGACTCGATGTCGTATCAACCTCCAAGACTTCCCTCTTGGACATGGTATGGCTCCATACAACTTGTTGGAAGACATGAGAGGTAAGGGTCCTGATATCTCATGGCCTCAATTTCTTGCATTACTCCACTGGATAATGTAATTGCTAGGGCTGTAGTAGCAGGAGAGGTTTTAGAGGATATGGAATTTCCAAAGAATTCAAAGAAAAAAGACAAGAAGAAATCTCATTGGAAGTCGCAAGACAGTGGTAGTGATAGTTCAAAGTCGGAATCCGCAGTACCAGATTCCTCGGACTCAGGCAACAGCGATTCGGGAAAAGAATCGGAAGATACATGGCGGAAAAAATCCCAGCGTCACAGGAAAGGTGTTTCATCCGGATCGTCGGAATCGGCTGCGGTGGCTAAAAGTATGAAGGAACTATGGTGTACCCAATGTCGGAATCCAGGCCATGCTGCTCAGGAGTGCACAATGAATCAGAAGTGGTGTGCGATTTGCACGACCAATACTCATAATACAGTGGAATGTTATTTCAATGGCCGGGGTCGTCGGAGTCAAGGGGACTCTTCTACCTGGCAACAACCACAGACAGGGCAGGGACAAGTGCCTGCTGTGGTGATGGCTCATGCTCATACATCAGAGACGCCTATGCAAGGTCAAGTAGGAGGACGGGGTCAAGGGGGAGGACGAGGTCGCGAAAGAGGTGGCCGTGATCCTAATCGCCCCAAGACATGCCTATTCTGATTGGGGGATGGACACTGGCGATCCTAGTGTACTGAAGCTATGGAATACGATCAGAAGAAGGAGGAACGCGTTGCAGGGAGATAGCCTAGTGTGGCTATGGTTCAGATTGAAGTACTGGAGGAGTCTGATCCAGTGGTTTCATTAATTGTCGCCATAGCCGTTCTGAGATCCTTGTTGAGCCCCCGCAAAAAATAATGATTCAGCACTTTGGCTGTCGGCCTTTGTGCCTGAGGTACCCTCTGCAAAAGCATCCGAAATTTTGCAGCGTAATCCTCCACTGGCAATGACTTCTGCCGAAGCGTTCGAAGCTTTTCCAAATGTTGAGGGACTATCTTTTCCGTTTGAAACCTTCGTAGAAACGCTATGGATCCGTTAGCATACATCTGAAAATGATCATCACGGTATTCGAACAACCATTTCGCAGCTTTCCCCGAGAGTTTAGATTCAAACACTGATTGTTGATGGAGAGGAATCACCACCCCAGGATGATTCAATCCAAAAGCTTTATTGAATTGGCGCAAATGTGCATCAGGGTCTTTGCTTGAAAGACCTCGAAACCGACTATACTTAATCTGAGGATGAGCCATCACCCCTTGCCCAACTGTACCTCCTCCTCCCGGGAAAAGCTGATGAGCACTAGGAGGTGGAGACAGTGACGGAGATACCCCCGGACTGCTTACCGGAGACGGTGGTGGAGCAACCTATGTGGGTGAGGGTGCACGTACAACAGGCAGACATGACTGATTGCGTGGAGTACGCCTCTCTCGCCGCAACCGCCTACCACGCACCGGGCTTGGTGATGGAGATACAGATTGGTCAATCTGCGGTGAAGAAAAAACAAATTCATCCGAACCGCCTCTCCTCTGACGTCTTCCTACAATTGTAACCACAGGGTCAAGCGGACCTTGCGACCTAGTGTGCATGCATATTCATCGCAGGTCGTCCATCACGCATCGTGGTCGCCTGATGTAATGGCTATTGCCCGCAAAGGAGCAATAGGCATTACGGGAATGAATACCCGCAACTACATTATATGAACATCAACATATAGAATGACAATAGAAGTAAGTACACAGTACGCAAGCACATAACACCTCTTGCTTCATTCATGTGTGATCCAGAAACAGAGTTACAAGAGTAGATGCCATGAATATCCTAGAGATTGGTTGAGTTACATCAAAAGACAGGTATGCCCCTCCATATACAACCGCTACTCCAGCGCAGATCGCGAACGGTGCACACACTCCTGTCCCATGATATCCTGTGAAGAACTGCTGCTACGTCCGCCGCATACCGCATGACTCCTGATCCGCAGTGTCTAGACCTCCGCAGGACCGCATGTGCGGCTAATGCCGTAACAAGGTTTGACATTGAACAATTCATTGTAGTACTTAGTGTCCATTTCAAGGATTTCTGAATCAATGGTGAGAGAAGGCCCATCATCCTGATGAAGAGCTGTCAAATTTTGCCTTTTGCCTTTGCATCTCAATTTCTTATAAAAGCTTTTGGAGACATCATTTCCATCTGCCAATACCATTGTCTGCACAAAAATCTCTATGTTTTGGTTTGAGCCAGTTCCCAATCCATAATAGCTATTCAGGCTTCCATCAAGTCCTGCATTTCTTTCTGACACAGTGCAGTGCAACCTGCTTTAGCAACCAGGGTCTCAGCCATATCAATGGCCTTTTTCAACTTCAGGTTTCCTTGTTGCTTGATAAGTTTTCCTACAGATCTGATACATTGTTGCATCCCAACTATTATACACAGCCAACTAGACAAAGGCTTATTATGCATTTCAGAAGCCTGCTGCATCAGCTATTCAATCTGATGTCTAAAATTCTTGTGATTCAGAACTAAATTGTTTATTAGCAAAGGTTTAGAATGAACAAATGAAAGCATAGTGCCAAGATTCACATCAGTCAACAGCAATATAATTGGGAAGTGATCAAACAAAGCAGAGAAGACATCCACTTGCATATCTTCAG